>NC_057804.1:25519775-25534567 GCF_018294505.1 Triticum aestivum | reverse complement strand
CGCCTCGCCGGGTCTGGGGTGCTCGGGGCTCGTCGCAGGCGGCGGTGGCGGCTTCGAGTCAGAGGGGGGCGGTCGGGCAAGGCGGGCGGGCGGGCGGGCGGCTCTTATCTATCGGTTGCGCACACAGTGGGGTTGGGGTTGGGGTGGTGGTGGTGCCCAGCCGAATTGGGTAATTGGGTGTTGTTGATGCTGTGGGCACCCCGCTATATCCACACGAGGGCACTTCTTCGTTTTCGGCTTCTTTTCTAAGACAGTTTTTGGGGTTTTTTTGCCTAACTGAAAACTAATAATGTAATTATGGCACACAACAATGATTACAAAGTGTACTCCAAACATACACTACAGTTGATGAGGAGCGGTGACAATACTATAATTACGGAAGCTGAAGTCGATGACAGCGTCACCGCCTCCTTGCCAAAGGGAGGGAAACCGACTGATGGATTTGGAAACAACACACTGCGCGTGTTTCCGGCGCGGGGAGGGGAATACTACACGTACACGATCATTCATACAAAGTTTTACAGGCAGACGAGGTGGCCTCATCTAATTGCACCCCCCCCCCCCGATTTTCACTGGTGGGCCCGCCCTCCTAACTAAATCACTGTCAATCACAACCCCTCAGCCCTGTAAACCCCCTATAAAATGTCCGTACGTCTAGCATTGCTCGGTGGGGAGCCGACAATCCAAAGTCTCGTCACTTTCATCTAGTCAAAGACACACATCCATCTGTGTTTCAGGCGGTGGGGCCAAAGGACTAGTTTCCATTTTGCGTGTTGTGAGGTGTTGTTCTAGCCCTTTTAAGTCATGTATGTATGTACATATTCTCAACAACAACAAAAATATGAGTATCACTAAATTGGAGCAATTTGACTTTCAAAGATATGTTGCATACACTTTGGCGACAGGAGGGCATCATTTGATGTATCCATATAAAAATCTACGAGTATTTACCTAGTTTACCATCATGAAATATTCACATGGCGCAAAAAAAAAAGAAGCTATATTTGTTCAAAATAAAGTTTGCATACACAAACACTAGCTAGTTACATGCCTAGGTAGCAAAATCTAGAGAAATCTTCTAGATGCTCACCAAAACATTATCTAATTATCATGAAAACATTAAAAATAAATATATTTCTTTGCCAGGTGTTGACCACAAATGTTGAAGTAATACTTATCCGGGGCCATGCATTTGGCCGGACTTACCTATATTGTAATGTGAAGTCATTTGTGCTGACCCTAGTCAAAGATAATGTGGTAGTGCCAAGTGTGCAACACCTAGGATGCCATCTAAGAAAACTTGATATCAACTTGCTAAAGCTAAGGAAGCTTTACACGTTTTTGTTTGACTAATTCAAACTTGTGGCTTTAATTGGTTTAGGCCAACCAATTGAAGTGACTATCATAAGAAGAGACCACTTGAACTATAATAAGGTAATCGCAATATTCCTAACGAAGCTTGTTTGTTTGGACACGACATAGCGGAAAAGACTAATCACAATCTAGTCAATCTGCCTGAAGTACTCATCCTTAGTTAACCATTTGCTTACAACAAGGTAACCATGGTATGCTTTAATTGACTATATTAGTCTGACCAATCTTATTTGCAACTCACCATCCTTAGCTGACGAAACCGTAACCTATCAAAGCAAAAATGCTTCTGGACCACTAGAGAAAAAAAACATTGAGCCTAGCAAAAAAATGGGAAATTTTGTAAACAAGGTTGGGGAGAACATAAAAAGTGAAAATGTAGGTAATCTCACGAAAAAGGGTTTCCCCCCGCTTTGGAGAAAACGTAGGTAATCTATTCAATTTGCACCGTAAAAGTTAGTGAAAACAGTTAACATGTGAACATTTTATCTTTTCTTTTGAAAGTGTGTATTGTATGGATTAAATGGATTCTGTATGGCCGTTCATGACCAAAAGAACCAACACAAATACGAGCAATAAATGAGTAACCCTATAGGTAAGCCGCTTTGCCTTTACAACTTTTACCTCAAGTGCATATTTTTCTATATCTTTATTTTTAATAATACATCTTTAAAAAATGTCAATTTTCTAAACTTTTTATTTATTTTTATTTAAACTTTGAATCGGACATTTTATGTTAAAACCCAGGCTTAGGTAACTAAGGATAGACTATATCAAACTTGCAATGCACACATATTATGCCATAATATTTGTTCAACAATGTGTATGTTTATATTTTGTTTTCAATTAGTTAATAAGAGAAAATATAAAATAAATATATTTTTTATAAAAAAGTAAGATAACCCTGATTTTACCAAATTTTAACAAAAAAACATAAAACATTTTTGTTCTGCATTGATTTATATGCTTTACCAAATTTTAACAAAAACCCTAAAAGCAATGCCGAACAAATCAACTTAAAAAAATGACATCTTATCACCAAATCGTTAGTTGAAAGAATGAAGAGAACTTTTGAAGTTTTGAGCTAAAGATGGATCAAGGAAACTTTTTAAGTTTATATTGTGATCACTGAACATTTAATTAATTGTCACCAAATCGTTATATTGTGATAACTGCACATTTAATTAATTAATTGCTAAAGCAATCTTGCATTTTATTTGTGCTTATTAAAAAGTCCTGCAATTTTGTGGTCATATTTAAAGATAACTAGCAGAGTGCCCGTGCGTTGCTACGGGCTATGATATATATAAATGAATTGAACAAATGATTAGGGTCGTCTCCAAGTCCGACGCTCATTTCTCTCTTGTACGCCTGACCATGTTCGGACATGAAACGGTTGCCTAGCGGGCTTCTCAAAATTCAACCGTCTGGACAGTCCATCCTACCCCAAATCCAGACCATATGTGTGAGAGGAATATGGTGGTCCGCCATGTTATATTCAACACACTGGCCCAACACAAAAGAAAACCATCCCACGATGGGCCCTTCCCTTTTTTAGTGGACCCTCCTCTTCTTGCTCGGTATCCCGCTGTAGCGGGACATTGCTCGCTAGAACCCTCTCCTTTAAAACCAAACGATGCCCATATCATCTTCCCCATAACACCCTATCTCCTTCATGCCATATTTCCCCATGGACCGCCAAGGAGGAGTATGCAACTGCCCTGAACCCCCCTGCCCCATATATCGGTTGTAGAAATGCATGTTAAATGCATTTTTAAATGTTATAAATATTTCAAAAAAAATATTCGTCTACATCTCTGCAAAAATATGTGCACGACACAAACTTTTGTAAAAATACATCATTTTATTTTGCCTCCACAAAAAAGACAAATTTCAATGGTTGAAAATAGTGTTCCATGAGACAGTTTTTTGTCGTTTTTGCACAAAAAAAATCCTTCGAAACTTTTGGCGCACACATAGAATGTGAAGCTATACATGTGCAACAATTTTCAGTTTTTTTTTAAACTTAAAAAGGTGTCTTTCGAAGTGGGTGCCATTCGTTCTCAGCGTGCCGACCGGCAGCCCCCGGGTAAACTACCATGTCCCCAAGCTTCCCCTCTCCTTCTTTTCTCTCCTCCCCATGCACCATAGCCTCTCGCCGCCGCTGTCGGGCATGCACCATTGACGATCTCGAGTTCTCAACTTGGCGTTGGCAGCGTTCTAGCTGCGGGTTTCGCTGCCATGGCAGCGACCGTTTTAGCACAACACACATGCAGGCCATCAACTGGGGAAAACGGTTGATTGGGTGTGAACTTCGGATCTTGCGAGAATCGCTCAGCCGTGATTTCCGTGTGAGATTTAATAGCCTCTGCCTATAATCACGCACCATGATCCTACGCTGTCGTTTTCTTTGTTGAAGCATATGTTCAGGTCCACCTGCCGCCACGTGATTCTCTGTCTCCCATTGCTCTCTCCGTAACAACCTTTCCTTATCGTCTGCGTCTTTATCGCGAGTAAAGGATTAGCAAGGTCAGCTCAGGAGTTAGTTGGGTTACTGGCCGCACCTGCATGTGTATATCTTGTATAAATGTATTACCTCTGTAGCTGAATATGACTGCTTTCAGTCGTGTTGGTGTGTTCACTTTCTGCACTTCTATTCAGTCGAACAGGAAATAGGAAGTACAAGAGAAACATGGCTTGATCCGAAAATCACGGCACCATTTGACAACAAACTGAATGTCATGTTTTTTTTCATGGTTAATCCGCTAATTATAGCAAGGCCCGAACACAAAAAAATATGGGCTCATGAAAAAAACTGCTACGGAAGGTTCATGGCTCACAGCCGCGCACTTGCCGCGGCACATCACCGACCTCATCGCTGGCGCTCCCGCATGTCCACCACCTCGCCACAGCACCCGCACACACAGCCCACCTCGCCGCTGCCCAGCACATTGACGCCGGTGGTGGTTGGCCGGTCCAAATGGTGGCTCGATGAGGGACCGAACCAACCCGGACCGTGTCGCCTTGGTAGCGTCGCCGAGTTCCAGGGTGGTCACCCAGGGACCGATGGTGAAGACGGCGGGCAGGACGAAGGGCAGCTTCTTGGAGCTCTACCAATACCCACGCCTTCTTCACCAGCGTTAAGTCCTTGATGCCCCAGCCGGTGATGGCCAGGTACTACGACGCGTACGCGGCGATGAAGCTCGCCGTTGACTGTTCTGCCGGCTGTACCGTTAGGTTTTCTTTCCTTCTTACCTACATAGGACATAGGAGTATTGACCGATCAAAGGAAATAAATAGAACATGTTAGTACATATAGCAAAAATGCCCGTGCGATGCAACGGACCTATCAAACTTGTTTTACGTGATCTCAGTTTATGTAATCAATTAATTATGTGATCTCTGTTGTATGTTCTTTCTCTATTCCAAAATTCCACTCACGCGAGTAAGAAGTATTTCACTGTCTTATGCAAGTAGTTCAGTGCATACATATGCTACTTGTTCGTAATTGCAACCTGAATAGAGTAAAAAATATCGGTTCGGTGCATGGATGGATTGATGGGAACACACTGTCTAATGAAAAGGATAAGAATCACATTGGCATGCATAGGTGATTTGAAATTTTAAAAATATAGCATCTACATCTGCGCATCATGAGGAACAATTCCAGAGAAAAAAATTGATCCAATCAAGTGTATCTTTGGATATTTCATTATCCACTTAGGCCATATTAATATTACTTCCCACGTGGTGCACATCATCCTGATGCATGGGTGTGCCTCGACCCTTACATTGCAAATGTTATTATTGCAGGAAGAGCACACATTCATAAGCTAGCGGTTTCACAATGCGTTCTTGCTGATAGTAATTGAACCAAATGAAACGATGGACAAGTAGATTGATTAAGGAACTCTAGGTAATACTTCATGCCGTAAGCATTGGCTCAAAAAGTCAATTTGTAAGTAACAAAAAAAAGGCCTAGAAGAATAGTTTTACCTAAATAAAGTTTACTGCTGCACATGAGCAGATCCACACAAAGCAGAGGGGACGTGGAGCAGGCCGGTAACCAGGGGAAGGAGCAGAGTAGAAGATTTACACCGCCGTCTCCACTGGATATGGTGTCTCCGCCGCATCTGTGGAGGCGTCGCGGCTCCGCCTCGGATGGTGCTCGTGGCTATGGTGAAGAGGAGGGGTGACGCATGGGCGAAGAGGCAGGCGGTGCTTGTGGCCAAAAAAGTGGGTCATTCGAACTGCGGGAGGGAGGAGGGGATCGCCGGGAGGCAGCGAGATCGGTGGGCGGCGGCGGCGGCGGCCAGGTAGGGAAGTCGAGGTAGGAGGCTGTGTTTTTTTAGGGGAATTGCTTGTGAAAATAACGTGCGACGACGACTTAGCGAGCGGATCCCCTTAAAAAGACATAGCGAGTAGATTCCCTTAAAACTGGTAGGAATGGATACGATTGATGACGTTGATAAATATTGGTGAATGTTGGCCTAATTTACTATCATCATGCATGGAAACGAATCATCAAGAAAAAGAATACTTCCTATTACTACACTCATAGGAAGCTTCCTAATCTCTGCTACCAAATAGTTTCTGCCCAAACAAGGAAGGAAAGTTATGGACGTGATTCGGAAGGAAACAAACATTATGAAGATTAATTAATTTAGATTTGATCTTTAGAGATTGATTGTGATTGATTCTTTTACATAAAGACATTACTAAATAATTTGCGTCAGTATGGAAAGTTCTGATCCGTTCACTTTTTTCGTTATGTGAGTGGGTGAAGTGAAAATAAACCGATGAAATGAGGGAGGCGACGAAAAAAATATATGACGGTTAACCTACGAAAAAATCCCGGACGAAAGTGATGGGAGGTGAGACTAGAAAAAACCTGGAAGCGAGACTACCAACTGCTCCCTTAAGAGTAGAGATACTAGTACGATATATAGTAATTGCACACCTTTGTTAACTTTTAGAAATAGACATACATGGCTATAGAATTAACAATGTGGCACTAATTATGACGAGGAGTCCACATCTTCCTCGCGTGTGGATACGATGATATGCACTCATTATTTTGTCATAAAGCACAATGAAAAATTTAATGTTCGATGACATTGGTACATCATTGCATACTTTTGTTGTACAAACGACCATCTTTCCGTTAATTTTATTGGTGAAGTGCTACCTCCTTGCACCAGATAAGGGCGTTTGTAATGTTGTACCTCCAATCAGTTAAGGGCATCTCTAACGGCGTACCTCAAATCATGCACATTAAACGTCCATGGACAAGGATATGGGAGTCCACCATCCAACACGGCACATTGAATAAAAGCGGGCATGACATTTTCATTTATACAGGGGAAAAAGTTCAACATAGCAAAAGTTACCCTAGTCTAAAATCTTGGTCGACCGTGGGCACGCTCTGCTCTTCGTCGTACGTGGGCACGTCCATGCCCGACTTCCTACTCTTCACTTTATTTGAGCATGGCGTCTAGAGACGATTTGCGGTATAGCACTTGAGATGCCCTAACATCAAGAATTGTGACCGAAATGTGATCTTTGGGGTCCCCTAGCAATTCATTCCAGACCATAAGTACGAGATAGTACTACCTCCGTCTAGGTGAATAAGTCATTCGCGTAGTTCTAGGTCATCGATTTGAGGAATTTAATATGTGTTATATGTCATGAAAAGTATATCACCAGATTTCTACACGGATGTAGTTTTTAAATATATATTTTTTGTCACATATAGTACATACTAGAAGAACACCCGTGTGTTGCAGCGGGGCCACATTAAATTTAAGAGTTCAATATCAATTATGTTAATATTACATTTAATATTCTCATACATATCAAGTGACATTGGCGACCTTTTTACCATCAAATTCTCACACACACTCTCTCCCTCCCTCCTCCTCACTCTCTCTCCCCCTCTCCCTCTCTCTCTCTCTAACACACACACACATATCCATCTTATTGGGTACGGGACCATAATCCATCTATTTCACATGCACACGCGCTAGTGCATAACAATATGGATTATAAAACAGGTTCAAGGTAGTAACAAGGATTCTTCTCATGCATTAATAAACAAATGTTCTGCACTGAAGACAAGATAAACAATTTCCAAAGTGCATCAGAGCATCACAGAACATTACTGGCAAGATAAATGCATGATGTACCGGAACTGCTCGGATAAACCGGAACAGAGCCAACATATATCATCCTAGACAAACACAACATCAACCATTTACCTTGGTACTTTAGGGACCGACAGGAGGATGCATGTAAAAGCGCTTATTGCCTGCGAATCCACAGTCAGAGAGAGAAATTGGAACCCATTCCCATCACCAACTGATAAAGAAAGCATGTAAGAAAATTGATATCGGGCCAACTTGGATCTTCGGTGATTGTCCGCCGGTATGGAGAATTTAGGAGGGTGGGTGCAGGGAGTGGCCTTGTGGATGGTGGATGGAGGCGCGGAGGGATGTGGTCGCCGGAAGGTCGAAAGCAGAGAGGGTCGGGCACGTTAGGTGGAGCCGGTGGTGCGCGACAACCGGAGGCGGCCCAATCGTGGGTGGCGAACCGACGATAGCCTCGGCCCATCTCTCGACGCAGCGAAGATAGAGAGGGCGGCACTGCCGGTGCTCGAGGCCGCCACTCGGCACCATCTACATCTAGGGAAAAAAGAGGCGAGAAAGCGATAGGGTGATGCGGGGCTAGGGATTGCGGAGGAGGGTGGGGGTGTGCGATTTGAATGGATGGTTCTGCCCACTGTTTTCTTGTACGTGGCGGTGGAGACGGCGGCGTCCAGCCATGCAGGCGAGGCATGGGTCGAGCCGGGCACACGGCGAGGCGCAGTAGCAGAGGCGGGGGCGATTTTTTGCTACTGAGATGCATGGTGTGGGATTGATCGTTCATGTTCTCTTTTCCTTTTTAACGGGAGATGGATGCGATTTTTTCACGAGGGGAGAGATGCGACCACGTACAGATTCCATAATAAATTAATTAGGTTCATAACGGGAATTTCTTTACAATGCGTTAAGATTTACGTGTTAGTTTTCTTAATAAAGAAATGCACCGATGTAGGGATCAATTGATTCGGGTAAGGAAAGATAGATTCGTGATCTTTTGTATGTTAGGAAATTAGTGGTTTGCAAGGAAAGAGCGGAGAGAAAAAGAACCAATGCGACCACGTATAGATTCCATAATAAATTAATTAGGTCCATAACGGGATTTGTTTACAATGCGTTAAGATTTACGTGTTAGTTTTCTTAATAAAGAAATGCACTGATGTAGGGCGCGATTGGTTCGGGTAAGGAAAGATAGATTCGTGATCTTTTGTATATTAGGAAATTATTGGTTTGCAAGAAAAGAGTTGAGAGAAAAAGAAACAGTGGAGGTGGTAGGAGGACAAAAATAAACCGTACGAGGCTACCAACTGCTCCATTAGGAGTAGAGATTGTTTGTGAAAATAACGTGCGACAACGACTTAGCGAGCGGATCCCCTTAGAAAAGACATAGCGAGCAGATTCCCTTAAAACTGGTAGGAATGGATACGGTTGATGACATTGATAAATAGTGATGAATGTTGGCCTAATTTACTATCATCATGCATGGAAACGAATCATCAAGAAAAAGAACACTTCCTATTACTACACTCATAGGAAGCTTACTAATCTCTGCTACCAAACAGTTTTTGCCAAACAAGGAAGGAAAGTTATGGACGTGATTCGAAAGGAAACAAACGTTATGAAGATTAATTAATTTAGATTTGATCTTTAGAGATTGATTGTGATTGATTGTGATTGATTCTTTTACATAAAGACATTACTAAATAATTTGCGTCAGTATGGAAAGTTCTGATCCGTTCAGTTTTTTTCGTTGTGTGAGAGGGTGAAGTGAAAATAAACCGATGAAGTGGGGGAGACGACGAAAAAAATCTACGACCGTTAACCTACGAAAAAAATCGGACGAAAGTGGTGGGACGAAAAAAACCCTGGAAGCGAGACTACCAATTGCTTCATTAGGAGTAGAGATTTAGATAGTTAAATCGTTAATCTAGAACTACGCAAATGACTTATTCACCGAGACGGAGATAGTAGTACATTATTGGACGGCAAGGAGGGGGCCACGTGAAGGCAAGATTCAGGAATCCGACCCTAGTCTATGGCCATGTGGACCCCGAGATTCTGTCCCACAGGCGGGCCCACCACCCAGAAGCAGCGGCGCCGTCGCCTCCGACGTTGGCACCGCACGCTCGTCCCTCCTTGTAAACTGTTCACCACCAGTAATCCACCGTGGTTCACTCGTGATTAAAGCTGGGAAAACATCATCATGTGCCTGCCATGCGGTGGTTGTACTAAAATAATACTCTCTCCGTCCGAAAATATTTATCATCAAAATAAAAATTTTGATGACAAGTATTTTCGGACCAAGGAAGTAGGAGCAGCAGCCATGGTTTTAAAATGTCGTGTGTCGATCTCCATCTGCCAACACCGAGGACCCCGTTTGCACGAGACAAACCCCAAGTTGTGCTCCCCCGACGCCTAGCTTATCTTATCTATCCATCCGATAGTGTGTTCTGTGTTGTACATCTGCGCATGGCGACACTGATGTGATGTGATGCTGGCAGCGTGCGCCGAGGTGGGCTCCTGCGTTTGGCTCCTCCGGCGTGTCCGCGTCTGCAGCTCGGTCGGCAGAAAAGAACATGAAACGCATTAAAACAATTGGCAACAAGGAATGCATGGTTAGCGAAACCACAGACGAGACCAAAGCTATGAACAAAAAAAACATATGGTATCTTTGAGAATTAGCACACACATAAGATCTAAAACTGCTACGAAAACAACAATCCAAGGATTGTTGCTCGTCATGAAAAGAAACATATGCAGCGGCATATCTGATGACAATACGTTAATTATGGAGGCTGGAATCAATGGCAGCGGTACCGCCTCCTCATCAAAGGAAGGGGGTCGCATCGACATTGAGATCACCGATCGATGGATTTGGAAACACCACGATGCACATGTTTTCCGGGGGAGGAAGCGGGAAACTCGAAGTCTCGTCACTTTCATCTAGCCGAAGTCGCGGTTTTTAGATCTATGCCGAATATACCGTGCTTCAGATGGTCGAATGGAAGGAAACATATGCAGTGGTATATCTAGCTGTAAGACAATAAGTTTTGGGGAACCAGCACAACCCTCTAGGGGTGGCTTATCTCATTATATATAATGGTTGTGTTACAATATGTATAATATACGTACATAGGTACAGAAGCTATACATAGTCTAACACCCTCCCTCAATCTTAGCCACTTTCTAAAGAACTGAGAAGGGTAAGATTGCGCCTACAAGCCTCAAACTGTGGCAGCGGTAAAGGCTTAGTGAAGATGTCTGCAAGTTGATCCTTAGATGAGATAAACTTGATCTGGAGTTGCTTCTGTGATACACGTTCCCGTATAAAGTGATAGTCAACTTCAATGTGTTTCATTCGGGCATGAAATACTGGATTTGCAGAAAGATATGTAGCACCGATGTTATCACACCAAAGAATAGGAGGCTGTGGTTGAGACAAACCCAACTCCTGAAGCAAAGACTGCACCCAAATAATCTCTGCAGTAGCATTAGCCACAGCCTTGTACTCAGCTTCAGTACTGCTACGTGACACAGTAGCCTGTTTCCGAGCACTCCAGGCGATCAAATTAGAGCCAAAGAATACTGCATAACCCCCCGTGGATCGCCTGTCATCTGGGCTACCAACCCAATCTGCATCAGAGAAGGCCGAAAGGACCCGAGAGGAAGTCGGCCGAATATGCATACCAAATGTCAGGGTGAACTGAACATAACGAAGAATGCGTTTAACAGCAGCCCAATGAGTATCTCTGGGAGCCTGAAGATACTGACAAACCCTGTTAACAGCATAAGAGATATCTGGTCTCGTGATCGTCAAGTACTGAAGTCCACCAACAATGCTCTTGTACTCTGTGGCATCCGCAGGAGACAAAAGCTCACCATCATCGTCGTCGTCTTCTGGTGGGCACGTCGATCGCCCTATGTTGCATGGCATCGATTCGCGTGCCCATGCATGGTCACCCGACGAGCCCGTCGCGCCGAGCATCTCCACTGCTCGGTCCGTTTCGCCAGCGGCCGCCGAGTCGCCCGCGGCTCGGCCCGTCACGCCGTCTTCGCCTGCGGCTCGGCCCGTCACGCCGTCTTCGCCCGTGGCTCGGGTCCTCACGTCGCCTTCATCAGCGGATCGGCCCGCGACACCGGCCGCGCCACGGCCCACTATGCCGAGCTCGCCATCGGCCCGGTCTGTGATGCCGGAGTCGCCAGCTGCTTCGTCTGCTCTGCCGGTTTCGCCGGTGGGTCGGCCTTCTTCACCAACCGAGTCCGAGGCTACCGTGACTGGCTCCTCGTCACCGGCTGACTCGTCAACGTCGTCGCTGTCCTCCAGCCCGTTGCAGGCTGCTCCGTCGACCTCGGTGGTTCCTGTGTCCCGCCCACATACACGCAGTCGCAGTGGCATTTTCAAACCTAAGGAACGTAAGGATGGTACGGTTGCTTGGTTGGCTGCTTGTTTGGCTGCTGCTGTTGCGGATCCATCTTCTGAGCCTCGCTCATATCAGGCTGCCCTGCGCATTCCACATTGGCGAGAGGCTATGGAGCAGGAGTTTCATGCTCTTCTTCGTAACAACACATGGACTCTCGTTCCTCCATCACCACGGGTAAATGTTATTGACTCAAAATGGGTATTCAAAGTGAAGAAGCATTCGGATGGATCTATTGAGCGTTACAAAGCGTGACTTGTTGCTCGCAGTTTTCGGCAGCGTCATGGTCTTGACTATGAGGACACCTTCAGTCCTGTCGTCAAGCCTACCACTATTCGGCTTCTTCTCTCCATTGCTGTTTCTCGTGGTTGGTCACTTCGTCAACTTGATGTGCAGAATGCTTTTCTACATGGATTTTTGGAGGAAGAGGTTTATATGAAACAGCCGCCTGGTTTCTCTGATCCTGATCGTCCTGACTATATCTGTCGTCTTTCCAAAGCACTATATGGTTTGAAGCAAGCTCCTCGTGCCTGGTATGCCCGCCTTGCCTCTGCCCTTCGTGCAAACATGCTCATCAAACACGACGTCCCGAGATATATAAACACGATTAGTGGGAACATGAAGACATTTGTAACCTTTATGAAGAGAGCTATAGCCAAGAAAAACACACTTCTTAGAACGAAACTCAAGCTTGCGCTTGTTATATGGACGAAGATGCGGCCAGCAAGCACACCCAAATACCTTGAGAAAGGTATAATCAGGTTGTTCATTAAGGAGAACCTCAATGGGAGTCTTCATGTTTAAAACACGAGTAGGAGTACGGTTGATGAGAAAGCATGCAGTGGTGAAAGCATCACTCCAAAACCGAAACGGAACAGATGCATTGGCCAAAAGAGTAAGACCAGCTTCAACAATATGACGATGCTTACGCTCGACTGAACCATTCTGCTGATGTGTATGTGGACATGCTAAACGATGAGCTATCCCAAGCGACTGAAAGAAAGAGTTGAGGTTGCGATACTCGTCCCCCCAGTCTGACTGGACATGAACAATTTTGTGCTTGAGAAGACGTTCAACATGTTTTTGAAACTGAACAAAAATATCAAACACATCAGATTTGCGTTTAATAAGGTAAAGCCAGGTAAAGCGACTATAAGCATCAACGAAACTGATATAGTAATTATGACCACTGACAGAAGTCTGAGCAGGACCCCATACATCTGAAAACACAAGTTCTAAAGGATGTTTCACCTCACGACTGGACTCCGAAAAAGGAAGTTGATGACTCTTCCCCTGCTGACAAGCATCACACACTGCTACATCTTTATTACTAGACAAACTAGGAAGCACATGACGACGCAAAATATGACGGACAATAGGTGTGGCCGGGTGACCAAGACGAGCATGCCACTGTGACGGAGAGACCCGAACTCCACTGAAAACACGAGCGACACCAGGATGCTCCAGACGGTAGAGGCCCTGGCACAACCGCCCACTAAGAAGAATGTCCCTTGTGCCCCGATCCTTAATAAAAAGATCAAAAGGGTGAAATTCACAAAGCACATTATTATCACGTGTGAGTTTAGGAACTGAAAGAAGATTACGGGTCACAGATGGAACTCGAAGAACATTGCGAAGCTGAAGACTCCTATTGGCATGTCTAGTAAGAAGAGATGCTTGACCAATATGAGAGATGTGCATACTTGCTCCATTGGCGGTGTGGATCTTGTCGGAGCCATGATAGGGTTCACGAGTGTGAAGCTTCCCCATCTCGCTGGTTAGATGCTCTGTCGCCCCAGAGTCCATGTACCAGTGTGGATCGATGGAGTAGGACTGAGTGTGTCCCTGTTGCTTCTGCGGCGCGGGACGATCAGCCATGGCGACCTGACGGGCATTGTTGCGTGTATCTTTGCCGTCATTGCCAAGACCAAGGAAGCTTTGCTGGAAGCGCTTATGACACTTGGAGGCCCAGTGCCCATCGCGGCCACAAAGCTGACACACACGTGGACCGCCAGCCCCCGGTAAGGTCGCAGTAGGTGGGGGGGCCGAGGCGGGCGACGGTAGCAGCCCCAAGGGAGACCGGGGTGATGAAGAAGAGCGGCCACCCTTGGTGGCGGCGTTGGCCGAGAGGGAGCCAGTGCCCCTGGTGCGGCGAGTCTCGACCCATTGCTCAGTGAGAAGGAGCCGAGAGAAAACCTCGTGTGCCAGCATGGGTGTCGAGTTGCCCCGCTCGTTGATGATCTCGACTAAGGCATCATACTCCTCATTAAGACCATTGACAATAAACGAGTTGAACTCGGAGTCGGTGAGGGGCTGTCCAATGGAGGCCAATGTGTCGGCGAGGCCCTTGACCTTGTTGTAGAACTCAGTGGCAGTGGAATCAAGCTTCTGACACTCTCCAAGCTGACGACGGAGTGCAGAGACACGAGCCTGGGACTGCGCTGCAAAGGTGCGCTCAAGGATGGTCCAGGCCTCATGAGACGTCTTCGCGAAGACAACAAGGCCGACAACTGCCGGCGAGAGCGACCCCTGGATGGAGGAGAGGTTCGCCTGGTCCTGCCCCGTCCAGACGCGATGGGCCGGATTGTAGACCGGACCGTGCACGCTGTCTACCAGCGCGGGTGGGCAGGGAAGCGATCCGTCGACGTAGCCTAGCAGGTAGTGACTCCCCAAGAGCGGGAGAACCTGCGCACGCCAGAAGATGTAGTTGTCGGCGGAGAGCTTGATGGTGATGAGATGACCGAAGTGAAACGGCGGCGGCGAAGACGATCCCATCGAGGAGGCTGCCTGGGGTGCAAACACCATGGAGGCAGCCGGAGGCACCGAAGCCGATGCGGGAGGAGGCGGGACCGCAGCCAGGGCGGGC
>NC_057804.1:25511553-25519478 GCF_018294505.1 Triticum aestivum | reverse complement strand
CGGGGCAGTGTGATCCGCTTGCGGCAGGAGCGGCGGGACGACGCCTGCGGAGTCCGCAGCGGACGGCGGCGCCGCGGTGTGGACCACGAGGTCACGCCCAAGCGAGGGCGCCGGCGGCGTGGAGAAGACGGAGCCGATGCTCCTTGTCCCGATCGGAGCCGGAACAGAGAGGGCATCGAGCGGGAGGTTGAGCAGAGCCGCAAGAGAGGCCGGGAGGAAGCCCGCAGCAGTGGAACCGGTGGTGGCGGCGCTCGACATGGCGGCGGCGCGATCGGTGGCGCGGCGGCGGCGGTGAAGGCGGCGGCGGCTGCGACGGCGGCGGTGCGGGTATTAGGGTTTAGAAGCGGAAGCGATCGTAACCTAGCGTGATACCATGTAAGACAATAAGTTTTGGGAAACCAGCACAACCCTCTAGGGGTGGCTTATCTCATTATATATAATGGTTGTGTTACAATATGTACAATATACGTACATAGGTACAGAAGCTATACATAGTCTAACACTAGCGACAATACTTTAATTTCGGAAGCTGGAATCAACGGCAGCGGTACCGCCTCCTCGTCAGAGGAAGGGGGTCGCATCGACATTGAGATCACCGATCGATGGACTTGGAAGTAGCACGATGCACATGTTTTCCGATGGAGGAAGTCATAAACTCGAAGTCTCGTCATTTTCATCTAGCCGAAGGCACGTTTTTAAATCTCTGTCGAACATATCGTGCTTCAGATATTTGGCGCCACAAGCCTGGTTTTCTATTTCGCGTGTTGCTAGGTCTTTCTGTAGCCTTCTTTAAGTCATGTACATATTCTAAAGAAAACTATAGATATCACTAGATTAAAGAAATTTGACTTTCAAAGAGATGTTGCATACATCTTGGCGACATGGGGCATCATTTCTTTTATCCATAAAATGCATGAGTATTACCTAGTCTAGCATCATGAAATATTCTCATGGCACAAATAAAATATGAATTTCACCGTATTAGTTTAAATATAATGTATGCATACACAAACACTAGCTATAGTACATGCCTAGCAGGCAAATTTTAGAGAAGTTTTCTAGATGCTCACCAAAACATAGTCCAATTATCATGGAAAATTAACAATACATGTTGAAGTAATAGCTATGTGAGGCCACGCCTGACCTGAGTCAAAGATAATGTGATGATGCAAAGTGTGCAGCAACTAGATGTCATCTAAGAAAACTTGATAATGACTTGCTAAAGCTAATTCTAGCTTGTGGCTTCACACGGTTTTGTTTGACTATTTCTAGCTTGCGGCTTCAAATGTTCGTAAGTTGTAAAGCATCACTACACGAGTCTACACTATCATAAGAGACTACTAGCATTATTATAAGTTTACAACTAAATTCCTAACTAAGCTTATTTATTTGGACACGACATTAGCGAAAAAGACTAATCACAATCTACTCAATCTAACTTACTCGTGCTTAGCCAACCATCTGCTTTTTTTTTAATCCAAGGCCAACCATATGCTTACATTAAGCTAGGGATGTAATGCTTTAATTGACTTGATTAATCTTATCAATTTTATCGACAACACATCATCCCCAGCCGACCAAACCATAACCTAGCAAAGCAGCAATGCATCAGGATCACAGGAAAGAAAAAATGAAAATAATTCCTTGCCAAAAATGATAAAATTCGAGGAACGTGCTCTAGAAATAAAATCAGAGGAAAAAAATATGGTAGTATATTCATTCTGTAACACCAAAGTTAGTGAGAATGGTTAACCTGTAAACATTTTTCCTTGCTTTTGAAAGCCTATATTATGAATTAATTATATTTCATGTGGCCATCCATGACCATTTTTTTTTTGAGCTTGGAACATTTCATTTCATTAATCAACGTGTCAGCGACGTCGCTAGCAACAAAAGACCGGACTCATTCTTACACTTTGTACTAGCCTCTTGATTGCACATTTATTACTTTGCAAAAAGAAACGACGAACAAAAAATTCGACGGATTGATCATGAAGAGCCTTTTTTCTTTTTTGATATCGATCCTGAATGGCCAGTTATCATCAAGACTGTCACCAGCGTTGGACCGCCCGTCGTGATCTCCGGGGTCCCATAGCATAGCAGTTCATACGTGAGGCAGGGTGAGGGAAACGAGATGTTACTGGCCGGCAAAGGAGGGGGCCACGTGAAGGCGAGATTCAGGAATCTGACCCTAGTCTATGACCATGTGGACCCCGAGATTCTGTCCCGCAGGCGGGGCCCACCACCGAGAAGCAGCGGTACCGTTCCCTCCGGCTCCATCCCCCCGACGTCCAGTCCTCTTTGCAAACTGATTTTTTGACCACTAATGCACTGTGGTTCACTCGTGATTAAAGATGATAAAACATCATCAGCCGAGATTTAAAAAATGCCCTATCGATCTCTGCTTAAATAAATTATAAATTAAAAGATGGGTTGTTTTGTCTGCACAAGACAAAACCGAAGTTGCGCTCCTGTTTTCTTAAGGCTGGTCATAGTGAAAGTAACATAGGTAGTAATATAGATGCCACATAAGCAAAAATGATGATGTGGCAAGTAGTTAATGAGGAGAGAGGCAAATAGATGTGGTTTTCAATGCATAATGAGTCTACAAAGTAATAAATGAAGGCAACTATGTTACCACACCTATGACACTACCAACTATGAAGGTAGTAACATAGACTAGTAACATATGTATGTTAGCAGCCTAAGAGAAGAACCGACGCCTGGGCCTGCCTTATCTATATGCCTATGAACCTATCCGATAGTGTGTTGTGTCCTACGCTGGTGACACTCGTGTGACGTGGTGCTGGCAGGCAGCTCGCGCTGAGGTGGGCTCCGCCGTGTCTCCGTCTGCGCGCGTGCGTGCGTGTGTGAAGCTCGGTCGGCAGGAAAGGACATGGAATGTATTCATCTCTATTTGGCAACGAGGAATGTACGTATATCTCTACTTGTGATGATGAGTACTGTATTATTTCCACGGGAATGGGCAGAGCTACGACCACGACACGTCCACGGACGGCACGCACAGGCCAAGCACGGCGCTAACAGATTGGGGTCGCGTCGCGTCGCCTCTGGCGGATGACGGCGATCCCCGCAACCGCGCAAGCGAAGAAGGGATGATGACGGATGAGATGCACGGCGCGTGCCCCCTGGTCACCACCGTCGCCGAAGAGGAGCAGCCGTGCGGGCCGTACCATGCGTCGCAACCTCGTGGCTCCTGAGTCTACCCAATTATTGATTTTTACTTTTTTGCGGGTGACATTAATTTCTTTTTAGCACTGACGCGGATGCTCCTACAATGCACAGACACCACATGCATACCTACCTCATCCGTATGAGCACCTCCAAGGGACTAAGCTGACACATCATATTAAGATTGGCAGAGTCTCCACAAACGTCTTCGTAGTCGACGGGAGAGTCTTCTTCCATTGAACACACATCATCGGGAGGCTGAAATAAATGCAAAAAAATACGAGCACCAATGCCTAATATAGAACTTGATTACCTGAACACTGGTAGGTCGCTTTTTTTAGAACATCTCGTTACGTTAATTTTTATAATTAAGCATCTCGCTAAGTTTGACGAACTTAACAAACGAGTTGAGTTTCAACCCATAACCGAGTGTACGGAAGGAGAAAACATAACCCATAACGAGTTAAGTTTCAACCCATAACAGAGTGTATGGACCTAGCCGTTTTGCTTGTACAAGTTCTACGTGCAGTGCATATTTTTCTAGGTCTTCATTTTTAATAAAACGCCCTAAACCTTTTTATTTTTTGAATATCCTGAACTTCTCTTCTTACTCTCCCGTCATAGTTTAGAAGGCGCGCTGAAAAATTCTCTGAGACCAAGGTGGTTAGTGATTGGTCGTACCACGTACTGCAAAATAGCATCGATTGTTAAGTACGACGCCAAATTAGTGGAAAAATTAACACGCAGTGTGCCCCACAACCAGTAAACGAGCAATCCTAACGCATGCAGTGGTGGAGACCGGCCGCACGCAGCCCACACGCACTCAAAACGGCCTAATTAACTCCGAGCCAACACGTCTTAATCCTCTTTTATTCTGAAAATGCATGAAAACTGAAGTTATCCTTCTAAACCGTGACGGAGGGAGTACCCTTTTCTTTTGAATTGGACATTTGGCATTCTCGTGCTTAGGTAAGAGGAATGTGCATCCAACTTTCAATGCACACATGTTATACCACAATACTCCGTACAATAGTGTGTGCATTTATCTTATGTTTTATCTTAGTTATACAAGATATCATTATTTTTTTCCAAAAGATCGATTAAAGCACAAAGCCATGTATTGTCTATTTTAAGCAAAAATGCCATCCATTAATGTTGAACAAATCACCTTAAATACTGACATGATGGTATCACATTTGTTAGCTGCAATAATCAGCCGCCTCCTCCCCTAAAAAATTAGGGTCCCTCCGCTTCTTGCCGGCGTCGTCATCGGTCCGCCTCGTCTCCGGTGGCCCTAAGGCCGCAGGGACACGGCGGATACCGGACTTGCCGGTGCAAGGGCTCCGTCTTTGGAAGTGTTCTCGAGTTTTGTTAGGGTTTTGTGTCCTGCTCATGAAAGCGAGATGGCGGCGGCTCCCTGATAATGGAATAAGGTTCTCCCCGCCTAGCCCCCGTTTTGATGGTGCATCTAGCATCGTCGGTGGGCGTGTGGAGGTGTGTCTCCGACGGATCTATCTATGGTGGATTTGCTTGGATTTGTTCATTGTTCATCTGATTTCAATCTATGCTACTCTTCATCGGCGGCGGTTGTTGTTCTGGTGCGCTTGTCCTATGGCCTTAGCACGACGACATTTCGACTGGCAACTACAACAAGTTTTGCCCTGCTCCGGTGAGGGAGGGGTGATGACGGTGGTGCGCCTTTGGCTATCTTCCGTGCTCGTAGTCGTCGCTAGGTGGTCTATGAATCTGGATGAATCTTTTATTTTTTCTGGTGTTTGTTGTACTGTCATGATTGAAAATGAATAGATCGGATGTTTTCCCGCAAAAAATAGTAAACTTTAAAATTCACAAGGTAAATATGGGTCAAGAATTATTTTTTACCCAAGTGCACTATTGTGAAAGTCGGTCATTTTATTAGCCCATTGTTAAACCAATCTTGCATTTTTCTAATCTTTACGCTTATAAAAAACTTGATTTTTCTTCTTATTATGTTTATACATAGTGTAGTACTACAACATCTAGCTTGTACTCCGTCCATAAAAAATATAAGAGTGTTTAGATCACTACATTCTTATATTTCTTTACAGAGGGAGTACTTGCGCACGGTCTGCAAAACTTGTGAGGATACTCATACTTGGCTATAGAACTAACATGCGTCCTAGTTATGATGCGGGGTCAACATTTTCAAGCATCTATTTAAATTATCATGACAGATTTAAGGTTCCACGATACTGGACCAGAACCATCATCCCATCAGTTCAGCTGAAAGTGTCATTCTTACGCTTTTTGTGTACCAATGGACAAAAAAAATGGACGGATTGATTCCGAAGCACCAGTTAACATCAAGGCTCGAGACTGTCACTGGCGTTGGGGAGCAAAGGGAGGGAGGATACGGCGCCGGCCATCTCTATCTCCGGGGTCCCGTAGCAGTTCATACCTAAGGCTGAGGGAAGCGAGATGTTATTGGACGGCACGCAGGGGGCCACGTGAAGGCGAGATTCAGGAATCTGACCCCAGTCTATGCCCATGTGGGCCCTGGAGATTCTGTCCCACCGGCGGGCCCGCCACTCCACCCAGAAGCAGCGGCACCGTTCCCTCCAGCTCCGGCATCCGACGTCCTTGCAAACGGCGAACCACTCTATCATCCACTCATCACGCGTGATTAAAGGTGAGAAAACATCACCATCATCCATGATTTTTAAAAAATGTCTCATCGATCGATCTCTGTCCACCAACACCCCGAACCTGCTTAATAAATGAACTAAATTAAAGATGGGGTTGTTTTGTTTGCGCAAGACAAATTAAACCCGAAGCCGTGCTCCCGTTTCTTATTAAGCCCCGACGGCTGACGCGAATCAATTATGCCGATTGGACGATTACACAAGGATACTAGTAAAAGGGCACGTGTGTTGCAACGGAAAAAAGTTACCACACTTCTCTAACCCAATAACCATGACTCAACACCTCAATGGATTCACATTCTTTATTTCCACCCACGCCGATAGTAGCCTTAGTCCTCACACAATCACAACGCGTTTAAATGTTGCCAATCTTAAGGCGTCTCGCTCGGCATAAGAGGAGAATCTGTTTTTTTTTCCGTGAGGTTTTGACAAAGCGTGCGTATGTGGTTATATATGTTTTTTTTTCAATCCTGGTTTGCTAAGGTGTTCAAACGGATCATGCGCCGTTGATAAATGGTGCACCCTAAATAACAATTTATAAAATGGTTAATATGTAAAATAACATCATATCCAGATGATACATATTTTTTCCAATCAAATTTCATATATATATATATTTTAAAGCATTTGATCTGTGCTACGGGTTGATTAACCCAAATATCAGTGTTTTTGGAAGAAAAAAAACTGATTTAAAACTGACCTACAGGTTGATGACCGGAAAACACTTTTTTTTTTTTGCAAAAGCGAAAATCCGACTAGAATCAGGACTGTGGGTTGATTACTAGAAATATCAGGGGATTTTCCTTAAAAATATCACGGCAAACCAATAATACTTTGTCAGGACCCCGACTCGATGTCACATCGATCTAGCTGGTAACACCTCATATCACTTTGCGGCCTCACGCACGGTATCCCCACGGGTGTCGTCTTACCTTTTCCCGGGACCGTTTGCGCCTTTTGGCTCACGTATATGATAGTGTCGCTAGCATCCATATGATAAAGAGCCCGGGCTGACATGACTAGTCGTAAACCCAAAGTGGCACAGACTTACAGGGACAGGCATTCATGACCCAGCTTCGAACGTGTCGGTCATCAGCAAGTGGGTCCGGGCTGTAGCACTGGGCTAGCAGGACTCCGGTAAACCGGGCTGTAGCGGGCTAACAGGACTCCGGTACTCAAAGCGTGACATTTCCCCGAAGGGACAGACACAGGAACGAAGAAGGACACATGCCGGCCAGCCTAAGTGTTCCAGAGCAGTAGCAAGCTACCATGGCTCAGTGGTAACACTAGGAGACATTTCCCGGTAAGAGAGGCTACTAAAGATAAACAACTAGATAGTCAGATCCCACACATACCAAGCATTTCAATCATACACACAATATGCTCGATATGTGCAAATACAACGAAGCATCACAACATGACTCTATGACACAAGTACTTTATTTAAGGCTCAGGGAGCCATACATACCATACACAAAGGTACGGGTCTCGCGACCCAACATACAAGTCATACAGTCATACAAGCCAACAGCGGAAGTAACTTGTCTGAGTACAGACAACTAGTAAAATAAAAGAGGCTTGGAAAGCCTAGCTATACTACGTGGTCCTCCACAAGTTCAGGGTCACCACCCGGGTCTTTAGCCTACTCGTTGATGTCAACGTCTACATAGAACCCATCAGAAGGGGTTGCAGCGTCTTCTGTAAAAATGTAGATTATAGCAACATGAGTACAAAGGTACTCAGCAAGACTTACATCAGATCCTACATACATGCATAGTATCAAGAAGGGTTGGTGGAGTTATTGCAGCAAGCCAGCTTTGACTCTTGGCTAGGCTATCCTACGATACTCCAACTTGAAATAGTTTTGCGCACACGAGTCCACTATTCACCACTTCAATACACTACCGAGGATCCACCTCCGTCTTCCTACGGAAGAGCCATCCTCGGCACTCACACTTATCTTGAGGCTTTTAGTAGTTTCCATTTACTTGTCTATGAACTGTATAGGCAACCAAGTAGTCCTTTACCGCGGACGCGGCTATTCGAATAGAT
>NC_057804.1:25502316-25511543 GCF_018294505.1 Triticum aestivum | reverse complement strand
TGACCCAGCTTCGAACGTGTCGGTCATCAGCAAGTGGGTCCGGGCTGTAGCACTAGGCTAGCAGGACTCCGGTAAACCGGGCTGTAGCGGGCTAACAGGACTCCGGTACTCAAAGCGTGACATTTCCCCGAAGGGACAGACACAGGAACGAAGAAGGACACATGCCGGCCAGCCTAAGTGTTCCAGAGCAGTAGCAAGCTACCATGGCTCAGCGGTAACACTAGGAGACATTTCCCGGTAAGAGAGGCTACTAAAGATAAACAACTAGATAGTCAGATCCCACACATACCAAGCATTTCAATCATACACACAATATGCTCGATATGTGCAAATACAACGAAGCATCACAACATGACTCTATGACACAAGTACTTTATTTAAGGCTCAGGGAGCCATATATAACATACACAAAGGTACGGGTCTCACGACCCCACATACAAGTCATACAGTCATACAAACCAGCAGCGGAAGTAACTTGTCTGAGTACAGACAACTAGTAAAATAAAAGAGGCTTGGAAAGCCTAGCTATACTACGTGGTCCTTCACAAGCTCAGGGTCACCACCTGGGTCTTTAGCCTACTCGTTGATGTCAACGTCTACATAGAACCCATCAGAAGGGGTTGCAGCGTCTTCTGTAAAAATGTAGATTATAGCAACATGAGTACAAAGGTACTCAGCAAGACTTACATCAGATCCTACATACATGAATAGTATCAAGAAGGGTTGGTGGAGTTATTGCAGCAAGCCAGCTTTGACTCTTGGCTAGGCTATCCTACGATACTCCAACTTGAAATGGTTTTGCGCACATGATTCCACTACTCACCACTTCAATACACTACCGAGGATCCACCTCCGTCTTCCTACGGAAGGGCCATCCTCGGCACTCACACTTATCTTGAGGCTTTTAACAGTTTCCATTTACTTGTCTATGAACTGTATAGGCAACCAAGTAGTCCTTTACCGCGGACGCGGCTATTCGAATAGATCATGTTAACCCTGCAGGGGTGTACTTCTTCATACACGCTCTCACCACTTACCGTCGCTTACACGACATGTACTCGGCAACCTTCAAGCGGAAGCCCAACGTGGGTGTCGGCCACGACCTACCTAATCACCTAAGCCTCCAGTCCAGGTTTATCGCCTATTCAGGTTCCATCCGCAGGGAGTCCGGCCGAGGTTTCCCATACGGCCCCGAACGATGTGAACAGGGTTCCCGAGATACCTAACGGGTATTTGGTACACCGTGCCACGTACCTACCGCATCACAGCCCACCCCTACGGTCAGCGCTGTCCACGGCCTCCAGTAGGCTACAAACACCAGAAACTACTTGCAACTCCTGGACAGAGAGCTAGGGTGAATAAGAAGTCGAGCGGGGTCATATTTCAGGGCCCAATGTATGGTAGTAGCTGATTCTTAAATCACACATACAGATCTCAGTGCTTAAGGTCGGCTTCAATGAAACAACCCACCATGTACTCCTACATGGCCTCTCATCGATACCTTTACCAAATCGTGTTCACCACACCACTCTTATTACCGACATAATCATTTCACTCTAGCCCATCACCCAGATGAACCAGACCTGACACGACTCTAAGCATAGCAGGCATAGCAAGGTAGGAACAACACATACATATGGCTCAATCAACTCCTACACATGCTAGTGGGTTTCATCTAGTTACTGTGGCAATGACAGGTCATGCAGAGGAAATGGGTTCAACTACCGTAGCACACAGCAGTTTGAATCGCGTTGTCTTAATGCAGTAAAAGAGAGCAGGAGCGAGAACATGGGATTGTATCGATATGATCAAATGGTTGGTTGCTTGCCTGATGGTTCGATGCACGGGTACGGTTCTTCGTTAGGGTAATCACGGTACTCCTCGGGAACAAATCCTGTCGCAAAGGACATCGATACACAAGCATCACCAAACAATGTGCAACAATATGATGCATGCATGAAACATGACAATATGAGTGTGTTGGGCTAATGCAGCTAAAGCCAGAGGGGTTTGAACAAATTTGAATCAAAGATTCAAATTCCAAATTCAAATATGGCCTTTTAAAGTGCCTTTTCTTGTTCTGCTTAAAACATCAATTTAACTTGTTTGATCATGCAAGAAAATAGTACAGATGGGTAGATTGGATTTTTCTGATCATTTTTCATATATAATTTGTCCAATTTGGAGTTACAGAATAAAAGTTATGAATTTTTGAAGTTTAATTAATATTCTGGAATTTCCTGATTTAATTTAAATCCAGAAATTCAATTACTGCGTCAGCCTGACGTCAGTGTGACGTCAGCAGGTCAACGGAACAGGTCTGGGTCAAACCTGACAGTGGGTCCCGCATGTCAGGGTGATTATTTTAATTAAAACTTAATTAAAACTAATCCTGTTTAATTAACAGGGCTGGGCCCCACCTGTCATTGACTCAGGGGAGTCAACCAGGGCCCACCCGTGGTCAAAGTCAGTGTCGGCTGCCGGCGTTTAGTCGCCGGCGAGCCCGACGCGGCGGCGGAAGTGATTTTGGTCGTTTCGGCCACCAAATGGACCGCGGAGGCCACCGGAGTGGAGCTGAGGGCAACCCGCAGCTCTTGGCGGAGCCCGTTGGGGTCGGGGTGGCCGGAGTCGACGGCGGCGAGCTCGGCTGCGGCCGCCGGGGTTCGGTCGTGCACGGGAACGGTGCTGGAGCTCGAAGTCGAGCAAAGCGAGGCGCTAGGGATGCTCTACGGGGTTCTGTGAACTCGTTGGACTCGCCGGGGTGACCAAATGGTCACCGGAGCTGCGTCGACGGCGAGCTCGGCGACGGCGGAGGTTCGGCCGTGGTGGGGAGGAGGCTACGGTGAGGGAACGAGGGGGAGAAGAGGGGGAAACGGTGGCGTAGCTCACCGCGGTTGCAGTGGGCGTCGAAGCGGGCTCGGGGACACGCTGGAGACGGCGAATTCGACGGCGACGGTGGTCGGAGCCCGAAGAGGGGAACGTCGACGTGGCGGCGATGCAGGGCTTCCGGGGAGCTGTAGAGCGGTGGGGAGGAAGAGGGAGTCGAGGCGGAGCTCCTGAGCTAGTCGGGGGAGCGAGGGGTGGTCGGAGTCGGTGGCTAAGGCGAACGGCGGCGACGGTGGTGTTCGGCCGGGAGAGAGAGAGAGCGAGGGAGAGCCGGGGGAGAGTGAGAGAGAGCAGGGAGGAGGCGTGGCGTCGTCCAGGGACACCGAGACGAGGAGGGAAGGGCAGGCAGGCAGGGAGAGAGGTGGCGTGGCGCGGTGGCCGTGCGCGCGCGCCGGCCACACGCCTGGCCGACTGGCGCCAGGAGGACGACGGCGGTGGTGGGCTGGGCTGGCTAGCTGGGCCGGCCAGCTGGCTGGGCCGCACAGGTAAGTTTTCCCCTTTTTTTTCTATTTATGTTTTTATTTAATATATCTGCAACTTTGTTGAATTAAATAAAATACCTAGGCAACTCCAAAAATCACCAAACTACTCCTGGTCCATAGTTGGATTATTTCCAACATGAAACATTTTAGCTTGGAGATATTTGAGCATTTAAATATTTTATATTATTTTAAATGCCCAAATTCAAATATTTATGATTTAAATCAAAAACCTTAGGATGGCCTAGGAAAATGTGCACCACTTTTGGCAGAGGTTCTGAACCAAGGCAAAAATGATGGGCATTTTAGAAGGGCATTTCAGGTTCATTGAAAAATTATTTTAGTAACCCTAGTTGGTTTCAGAGGGGACTGGGGGTTCTGTCATCCCCATTTCAAGTTTCTGATGAAAGAGTAAACATGATGCAACACTCTAATGCATGACTAGCTAGGGTGTGACATACTTGCCCTTTATTAGTAAGGCACGGATTGGTATCCACACCATAAGTCCTAAACTTTACATGATGATCGCATTTTTCTGAATATTATTAAAGTTCAGAAAATTAATGCCTTCTTTTTTTTGATGGGAAAACCACCATCACAAGAGTAATCACTTAGGGTTCGCCCAGTGATGATCATCTTTGTGCTACTTCGATTGATGTGATGGCTATATAAAGCATGGCATCCCTCACCATGCTAGTTGGCTGGACTATTTGAAAAGAGAAAAATGCTCGTATATTCCAACACAAATTAACTCCGGCACCAGTCATCTTCAGTATCATCAAAAGGGAGGCCAGACTTTGGGTTATTTATCACGGGTGCGAAAAAATTAGGAAACATAACCCAGACCTTTTTTTGTACTTGGGTGGTGTGTAACAAACTCTATTCTCCTTCTTAATTAGTAGATGAGGCAAAGCTTATGCCTCCATTTTAAAAAAAAAAACATGTCATGCGTGGGTTCAGTCATCATTGTGATGTTTTAAATGGCCGACGTATATCCGATTCCGCTGTGTACCACCGAGAAGCCGAAGTTGTGCTCTTGTTTCTTATCTTTTCTTGACGCTGGTGTGTGGCGAGCTGGACTCCTGCATCTGGCTGGCTCCTCCGGCGTACAGCTTGGGTTCGGGTCGGTCGGCAGAAAATAACATACTTCCTCCGTTTCGAATTACTTGTTTTGGATTTGTCTAGATACGGATGTATCTAGACTCATTTTAGTGCTAGATACCTTCGTATTTAGACAAATCTAAGACAAATAATTCAGAACGGAGTAGAATGTAGGATTACTATATTAACTAACTAAAATGATTAAAAAAGAAACTAGGTAAAAATACCACGAAAAGATAAATACCGCCGCCTCGTGGATGCCGGGTCGACGTGGGAGAAAGAAGATGAAAAATAGGGCCCGAAGAAGAGGATGCGTCACGTCAGTCCGGCCGCGCGAGCACACAGTCACACATGGCTGGCACGTGCTCGTGCTCTCTTTGCAACTGCGTATCGTATCGTCGTGCCAACCGATCGGGTCTCATAATTCCACAACATTTTCCCTTTCTTTCGGGAACGTTTTTTTCTTCTTCGAAACAACACAGGCTTTCATTACTTAAGGAGGATTACAATGTACTCCCTTCGTCCGAAAATACTTGTCATCAAAATGAATAAAAGGGGATGTATCTAGACGTATTTTAGTTCTAGATACATCTCCTTTTGTCTATTTTGATGACAAGTATTTTTAGACGGAGGGATACTCCCTCAGTTTGAAAATATTTGTCATCAAAATGAATAAAAAGACATGTATCTAGAACTAAAACACGTCTAGATACATCCCCTTTTATTCATTTTGATGTATCCTCACTATCTCCCTCAAAAGCCGCCTCGAGAGCTCCATCTGCCTTCGACCTCCAGGTCAAGGAGGAGCAGGAGTGCACAGCTGCCATGGCTCAGGCTTCGACCTCCAGTTGACGGAGGAGCACGACTTCGACCTCCAGATGACCGAAGGGAAGGAGCTCTAGATCGAGAAAAATGGAGCAAGGAGGAGGAGAGGGAGATAGTGCGGCGGCTCGCCGGAGCACACTCGGAGGCGAGGCGAAGAAATCCCGATGACGCCGCCCCTTGCCATGAGGCCCGCTGCAATTCTGTACCTGGAGGGGGGTGATTGCTTTTTTTCTTTTCATCTAAGGGGGTGTATGTAATTTTTTTGGCAAGTCAGCTCATGACAATCCGGTCCCACTTGTCAGAAAGTTATTAAACGACCTAAATCAATCGATCAGTGCATTTTGCAAAAGGTGGTTTTTGCAAAAAATTAGTGACCTCGTGGTTTTCTGCAAACGATGTCCCAAATGTGATGGTTTTTTGCAATTCACTCCACATAAAAGGATAGCAGCATGTGCCTCAGAGACATGAACACCGTCAATGATATCAACAGCCCGAGACTCCGGGTGGAGGTCTGGGATTCTCACCGGCAAATAACGTTTTAGTTCTGCCAAGTGCAACCAAAAAGTGCATGATCAATCGTCTCGTTACTTCCGCAGTCCTCACAAAAGCCAATCTGCTCAATATGTCGTCTCTGTAAAATGGCTCTGCACGGAACAAATCCATGCATCACTCTCCACCAGAAATTCCCAACTTAAGGTGGCACTAAAATCTTTGGGAAACGTTTGTGAAATGAGTCTAGCTTGAAATGATTCTGGCATCATCGCTGCCACCTGCAGGAGGCTTCCTGCCAAACACGTAGGGCTTAAACGGAATCTCTGCCTGTTCCTTCACGATTTGGCACGTTCCGCGGCGAAAGCAACCGGCGCTGGACTCCACAAGTATCAGCATCTCACTGACTGTGCTGGACAATAACTGACTGGATCAGGATAAACATAATCATAATGGCCCCATATAAAGTGGAAATGCCACGCACATGAATGCGATGGAATTGTTTGCTTACATGTACTCCCTCCATAAACTAATATAAGAGCTTTTAGATCACTATTTTAGTTATTTAAACACTCTTATATTAGTTTACAGAGGGAGTATAACATCATTAGCTTGATTTATGTAATGCACACATCAAGATCACATAGCAAATGAATTAAGTAGCGAAACAAACTAGCAAAGCCTGGTCAGGTTCCCCATTCCATGTCTTGCAGAAAACAAATGATAGCAACCGTTGCTTGATTCCCGGAAGAGAAGAATTCCCCTGCGCATAAACTCCATTAACAATGTCGTGCTTCGCGAGTTTTAACATCCAACCAGTTCCAATTAGTGCCGTTCAAGGATGACAGATTATAGACGTGAAGATTTACCTACAACCTGCTATTTGTTGCATAGAAACGAAGTGGGTTAGCGAGTCAATTATCTTCAGACAATAATTAGAGGAACTGAGTAAAGGAATATATGAAACAAAAATGTGTGGATAGACCGATAGTAACCCAGACATTTACTCTGATATTGCCAGATAAACTAAAACAACATGTACCACTCAACCATGTGGTATGCTGCACACATGGTTCAACACTCCAAATATGGCCGTATAATGAAGGTATTTGAAAACAAACGAATATGTAGATACCGCAAACCAGAAGCAACCAAAAATGAGAACCGTGAATGCAAACTATGTACCGAAAACTACAGACCCAACAATCTTGCACTCCAAAGCTTCGCAAGTACCTGGCCAGGCGAATGAAGAAATAGTTCGTCAACATTCCCAGCAAAATGCAGCAATTCTCCGTATAGCTCAATAAGGTTGCCAGAATCTCGGATCTGTAGGACAGGTATTGCTTGATACCAAAGAGAGAATGCAAACCAGATCCTCATACAAGTAATCACAAATGCTATGAGCCAGACTGATAAAATCATTGCAGAAAGTGTTCTGTATGACACCATCTTCTAGCCTGATAACACAACACAGATATGCTAATCCACCCAAACGTACGAAAGCATGGTTCGAAAACCTGAAGTTTCAATTTTAAGACTATGCTTAACACCAAATTATGTGAGTTCTAACAATTATTACAGGAAAATAATTCCCCTGCGCAGAAACTCCATTAACAAATGTGAATCAAACAGAGCGATATGAACCTACATCCCTGAACTTTAACTTCGGACAGTACATTCCCAATCTTAGTTGATAATATTTTTATCTGAAAGTAAGTATCTCTGAAACATCAAATATGCAGCTTTGATGTATGTTTCATCGACCCTAAATTTAGTACTCCCTCCATTCCTAGATGTAGGGTGTATAGTTTTTGGCACGGATATTAAAGAACGCACATCGAGGGATAATTTCACAAGTTTTGGACGAGATTACACCTGACTAATTGACATGAGAAAATAGAGGAGATTGCCTAATATAAGGAAATGTAATCAAATCCCTAAAAAAATTATCCAAACGAATGGCGCAATGCAATACACCTTATATTTCGGATTTTTTTCTCAAAAATCTATACACCTTATATCAAGGAACAAAGGGAGTAAGCTTTAATATTCACACCTGGTTAACTTTTCAAAACTTCAGCACTAACCAGGAAAACAAATTGAAGGTGTCATTCTACTGCCCGTTGAGATGTACAATGGTGTTCAGTTCGCTGATCCGTTTCAGGATACCCAAGAAAATCATCGATAAAGGCAGTATCCGCACTTTGCCAACTAAATCCCTGTTCTCCGGAGAAAGATGAAATGTTCGAAGTCTTTTGCTATCATAGCTAAAACAACCTCTCTTTAATCTTCATTGACAATGACAAGGCAATTTCATGATCAGAGGGTTTCACAAGAAACCACACAAAACATGATGTTTTCTGTATCCTTTGTTAAACCTCATGTATTTGTACCTGTATTCCTGTACAGTAGAGCGTCAGAGTGTGCGTGTGTGCGGTTTTCAGAGTCAGCATACACGATCACCTCTTCAAGGCATGGCCTGGCCACGATCACCATCGTGGGCTCGCGCCCTCTGCTCTCCCCTGTATAAGTGTAACTCTCTTGATCAATGCAAAGTGTGTTCGATCTTCTCTCCCTCAAACATGGTATCAGACGCAGAGGAAACCAACCCCTTCGCGCCTGCCCACCCTGCTCCTTCCGCTGCCATGGACACCAACCCTCTTGCCTCTCCCAACTCCTCCGATGACAATGCTCCTCCGCCGGCTGGCGTCCTCCATGCCGCTCTAGCAAGCGCCCCTCCTGCGCCGCCGGCTGCTCCAGCACCGGTGCTGGCCCCCGGCGCTTTCCCCTCCTCCGTGCTCCAGACGATTGACATCCGTCACCACGTCCCCATCACCCTGGACTTGCACGCCGGCAACTACGCGCAATGGCGTCGGTTCTTCTTCACCATCGTGGGCATGTTTGGCGTCCGCGACCACCTCGTTGCCCCCGCTGCTCCGCGTCGCCGCGATCCTGAGTGGGTTATGGTTGACCACTGCATCGTGCACTGGCTCTATGCTGCAATCTCCCCAAAGCTGCTCGATGCGGTCATGCAGCCCGCCGACACCGCCGACATCCTTTGGGGCGCGATTGAGGAGATCTTCCGCGCCAACCAACTCTTCCACACCATGTACATCGAAGCGGAGTACCACACCGTGGTCCAGGGCGACCTGACGGTGATGTAATACTTCGCTCGCCTGAAGACCTTCACCGACCATCTTCGCGACCTCGGGCAGCCGGTTGGCGACAAGCAGCAGCTCTTCCACATGCTGCGCGGGCTCGGGCGTCAGTACCACGGCGCCATTCCGCACCTCACAGCGCGCGATCCACTGCCCACTCTTCTTCAGGCGCGCTCTTTTCTCCTGCTGGAGGAACACCGTGCAGAGCAGTCTGCTCATCTTCAGTCCGCCCACGCGCTCATCGTTGCACGCCCCCAGGCCTCCCCCGTCGCTCCACCTGATGGCAACG
>NC_057804.1:25497143-25502058 GCF_018294505.1 Triticum aestivum | reverse complement strand
CAGCACCGCCCACACCACGTCCGGCTCCCCTGCCAGGTCAGGCCCCTGGTGCGAACTCTTGGACCGGCATGGTGCAGGCCTGGCCCATGCCATGGCGTGCACCCGGTGCTGGCGTGCTTGGTCCCAGCCTGGAGTTCCACAGCAGCAGGCGTTCTTCACCTACGGTGCGCCGGGTGCCAGCTCCAGCACGACGCCACCACCACCACCATCGCCTTATGGGTACAACGCCTACTGCTCCATCCTCCCCGGCTTCACCTACGGCTCGCCGGGCGCCAGCTCCAGCGCGCCGCCGCCGCCACCCCAGCCATGGGACATGGTTGGACTGCAGACGACACTTCAGGCCGCGCACACTTCACCGCCGTCGCCCTTGAGCACCTCAGACTAGTACATGGACTCCGTGGCGTCTTCACACATGACATTAAACCCTGGTATTCTCCATTCCCTTTGTCCTTCCTTCCCTCCTCGTGACATTATCGTCGGCAATGGCGGCCGCATGCCGATCACGCACACCGGGTGCGGCTCACTGATTGCCAACAACTCCTCCTCGAACTACACAACGTCCTTATTTTTCCGTCCATCATCACTAATCTCCTCTCAATTTGTCGTCTTACTCGCGACAACCCTGTTTCTGTTGAATTTGACGCCTTTGGATTTTCTGTCAAGGATATCCGCACCCGCCTGGTGATCCTTTGGTGTGATTCGACGGGCGATTTGTACCCGGCGTGCCCCAACCCCGCCGTTCCCCGTGCCAATTACTTTGCTGGCGCTGCGACCACGGAGCTGTTGCACAGCCGTCTCAGGCACCCCGGCGAGGAGGCGCTTCGCCGTGCCCTGCATCATCTCCCGTTCAGCTGCGCGCCGTCCACTCCACACTCGTGCACCGCCTGTCGCCTCGGCAAGCATACGCGACTGCCGTTCTCCACAAGCACGACGCCTAGCTATTTTCCTGTCCAGTTACTTCATCTAGATGTTTGGACCTCTCCCATTGTTAGCATCTCAGGCTTTGAATACTATCTGGTTGTAATTGATAGCTGCACTCATTATGTTTGGACGTTCCCTCTTCGCCACAAATCTGACGTTATTTGTGTTCTCTCTGAATTTTATGCCTACGTCCAGACTCAGTTCGAGCGCCCCATCCTCGCTCTCCAGACCGACAATGGGCGCGAGTTTGATAACCTCGCTGTCCGCTTGCTCCTCTCCAAACACGACACCGTCCTGCGCCTGACATGCCCATACACCAACCAACAAAATGGCAAAACGGAGCGTGTCCTCCGCACTCTGAACGAGAGCGTCCGCGCCCTCCTTTTCCATGGCTCCCTACCCCCGCGTTTCTTGGCTGAAGCTCTCGCCACTGCAACCCTCCTCCTCAACTACAAGCCTTGCGCTACCAACTCGCCGCGCATGCTGCATGAACTCCTCCTCGGCATGCCGCCAGACTACTCTATTCTATGGGTGTTCGGCTGCCTGTGCTGCCCCGACACCACCTCCACCTCGCGCCACAAGCTCGATCATCGCTCGGTTGCCCGCGTCTTCCTCGGGTACCCATCTGATCACCGCGGCTACTGCTGCTATGACCCCACTTCCCGGCACGTGCTCACCTCCCGCCACGTCCGCTTCGACGAGCTCACTTTTCTGTTCGCCACCCCGCGCCTCCCTCCCCTCCAGCGACTCCACCCCCACGACTCGTCCCTGCACCCGTCCGCGCTCCTCCCGGTTGCGGTCACTCTGACGACTTGCCCATGACTACACCTGCGCAGGCTCACCTCCCCTCCCCAAGCAACTGCCCCGATCTTGCGCCCATCATCGGTTCAAACGGGGCCGCTGGATCTTCATCCAACGCGCCTGATTCAAACCATTCGTGTGCGCGCGCGTTTCACACTCCACACGTTCGAACGAGGCTGCTGGATCCTCATTGGACGCCTCCCATTCAAACACCACGACCGCGCTCTCCTCTGCCAGCCCGCCTGGCTCTCCTCCTTCCTGTCATCCAACACCACCGCGTCGGATGGTCACCCGCGCTCGCGCCGGCGTCTTCCGCCCTAATCCCAAATACGTCGCTGACTATGTCTGCATGGCCACCACTGGTCCCACCGCTGACATCTCTCCGGTTCCTCGCTCGGTCCATGGCGCCCTTCGCAATGCCAACTGGCTCGCCGCCATGAGTGAAGAGTTCAAAGCTCTCACCAGCAATCGCAATTGGGAGCTCGTCCTGCGGCCACCGCGCGCCAACATCATCACCGGGAAATGGATTTTCCGTCACAAGACGTGGGCCGACGGCACGCTCAAGCGCTACAAAGCGCGGTGGGCCGTCCGCGGCTTCAACCAACGCGCTGGCGTCAACTACGGGGAAACTTTCTCCCCGGTCGTCAAGCCCGCACCATTCGCACTGTCCTCACTCTCGCCGCCTCGCGCAACTGGTTTGTCCATCAACTCGATGTGAAGAATGCCTTTCTCCATGGCCACTTGGAGGAAGAAGTGTACTTCTTATAGCCCACCGGCTTCGTTGACGAAGCCAAGCCCGATCACATCTGCCGCCTGTCCAAGTCCCTCTACGGCTTGAAACAGGCACTGCGCGTGTGGTTCCTTCGCTTCACCGGCTTCCTCAGCACCCTAGGCTTCACATCGACACGCTCGGACACCTCGTTGTTCACGCTCACCCGCGGGGCGGACGCCGCGTACCTTCTGCTCTACGTGGATGTTATCATCCTCACGGCGTCCTCCGCTGCACTCCTTCGTCGCATCGTCGCCGGGCTCACCACTGAGTGTCATGGGAGTAAGTCTGACAGTATGAATAGGGGGTACGTAGGAGGAGGCAAGGTCCTAGCTAGCTATGGTGAGATTGTGCACGCAAGTTTTACGAGTTCAGGCCCCTCTCGGAGGAGGTAAAAGCCCTATGTCTCGATGCCCTGAGGCTGTGTCGACTGGATTACGCGTGAATGTTACAAGGGGTGCGAACCCTTGTGCCAGAGGAGGAGGGTGGCTTATATAAAGTGCGCCCCTCTCAGACCTCCGTTACACATGGTTCAGTGTGAGTTAAGATGGGGCGTTATTGGTAATGCCGGCCATAAATGATCTTAAAGATTACAAAGTGAACGCCTGACCGTTGCCATCCTGGGGTGACTTTAGATCTTCTGTACTCCGAGTGGTTCTCCATATGGTCGAGTGACTATGCTATGGTCGAATGGAATTGGGGTATCCGAGTGGAGTCTTCTGTCGAGTGGATCGCACTTCAGGGTGATTCCAGTCAGTACTTTCTGTTGGTCCTTGAATGTCTTTGACTGTAGGTCAGTGTCCTTGGGTGGGGTGTCTAGGTCAGGCCTAAGACCCTACCCTAGATACATGTCCTCATCATTAGCCCCTGAATGGATTGAGATCCGAGTGAAGAAGGGTTGAAGTTGATTTCGACTCAATTCAATGCTTCAGAGACATTTTATAGAAGTCTGGGAAGCACACTGGTCCTTTCGGTCCTGCTTTAGTCGGCTCGATCGATTCTGGTAGCTTGAAGTCGCCGAGTCAATTAATGTGATAAACCTTCGAGTGAGTTAGGACGTGAAATCTTATACGCGATTGATTGCCCTGCGGTTTTCGGATTTCGCAGGATTCGAAATTTCGAGAAGCGCGCCGGACGGGGTACGACGCAGTAAACAGAACGAATCGGATGGGGACTCCTTGATTTTCGTGCCGCCTTTTTCGCCACGTATCGAGCCAGCGCCTGCGACGGGATATGATTTGATCGCTTGGGTCCACCAGTCAGTCACTCGGAACCAGCCTCATAAAATGCGTTGCTACATCTTGAGCTTGCGTTGGTTTTCCTTGAAGAGGAAAGGGTGACGCAACAATAGTAGCGTAAGTATTTCCCTCAGTTTTTGAGAACCAAGGTATCAATCCAGTAGGAGGCTCCTCAAAAGTCCCACGCACCTACACAAACAAACAAGAACTCGCAACCAACACAATAAAGGGGTTGTCAATCCCTTCACGGCCACTTGCGAAAGTAAGATCTGATAGAGATAATATGATAAGATAAATATATTTTTGGTATTTTATGATATAGATTGGAAAAGGAAAGATGCAAATAAAAGTAGATTGAAAGCATATATGATAAGAGATAGACCCCGGGGCCATAGGTTTCACTAGTGGCTTCTCTCAAGATAGCATAAGTATTACGGTGGGTGAACAAATTACTGTCAAGCAATTGATAGAAAGCGAATAATTATGAGATTATCTAGGCATGATCATGTATATAGGCATCACGTCCGTGACAAGTAGACCGACTCCTGCCTGCATCTACTACTATTACTCCACACATCGACCGCTATCCAGCATGCATCTAGAGTATTAAGTTCATAAGAACAGAGTAACGCATTAGGAAAGATGACATGATGTAGAGGGATAAACTCATGCAATATGATATAACCCCCATCTTTTTATCCTTGATGGCAACAATACAATACGTGCCTTGCTGCCCCTGCTGTCACTAGGAAAGGACACCACAAGATTGAACCCAAAGCTAAGCACTTTCTCACATTGCAAGAAAGATCAATCAAGTAGGCCAAACCAAACTGATAATTCGAAGAGACTTGCAAAGATAACTTAATCACACATAAAAGAATTCAGAGGAGATTCTAATATTTCTCATAGATAAACTTGATCATAAACCCACAATTCATCGGATCTCGACAAACACAACGCAAAAAGAGTTACATCGAATAGATCTCCAAGAAGATCGAGGAGAACATGGTATTGAGATTCAAAGAGAGAGAAAAAGCCATCTAGCTAATAACTATGGACCTGAAGGTCCGTGGTAAACTACTCACAACTCATCAGAGAGGCCTTGGAGATGATGTAGAGGCCCTCCGTGATCGATTCCCCCTTTGACGGAGCGCCGGCGAAGGCTCCAAGATGGGATCTCGCAGAT
>NC_057804.1:25491927-25496900 GCF_018294505.1 Triticum aestivum | reverse complement strand
GTTTCTTGACTTCCACTCCAAGTCCTCTGGATCACGTTTGTTCCAAAAATCACGCTCCCGAAGGTTTGATTCCGTTTGGACTCCGTTTGATATTCCTTTTCTTCGAAACACTAAAATAGGCAAAAAAACAGCAATACGTGATGGGCCTCCGGTTAGTAGGTTAGTCCCAAAAATGATATATAAGTGTAAAGTAAAGCCCATAAACATCCAAAAAGAGTAATATAATAGCATGGAACAATAAAAAATTATAGATACGTTGGAGACGTATCAGGCGTCGAGGCCGATGTGAGGTACAGTGCATCCCATTTGATCCCCTTTCTCTCTTCTTCTCCGCCTCCTTTCCCTCTGCTCTCCACGCCTCCGCTCGGCCCTCCTACGCTCCACCGCAATGGTGAAGGAGAAGACCGCGGCCCTAGAGCGCGTGAAGAAGGCGTCGGCGGCGGCGAAGGGCAAGAAGATGGCAAGGGGCTCGTCGTTGCGGTCCGGTCTGCCGCCTGGTTGGATCCAGGGGGACTGGATCCGTTCCACGGTCGCGAAGGAGGACTTGGAGAATCTCGCCCACGATGGCTTGATTATTCTTGGGTCCTGGAGGTTGCCTGAGGACGAATTTGAGCCTCAGCCGCGTGATGGTGAGTGTGTTCTCCTCACCACCCACGTCGAGCGCGGTTTTTCTTTGCCTCCGCACCCATTTTTTCGAGGATTCCTGAACTTCTTCAGAGCCCGGATTCACCACTTCCCTCCCAACACAATCTTGTATCTTGCTGCATTCATTTCCATGTGCGAAAAGTTCTTGGGATGCTATCCGCACTGGGGTCTCTTCAAACATATATTCACTTGTTGTTCTCAGACGGTGAAGAAAGCTAACCCAGACGACCAGAAAACACATCTGATCCAGATGTGTGGGGGGTTAGGGATCCAAATGAGGGGTAGGAGTTGCTTCCCTCCCGTGACTTTTCCTGAATCAGATAGAGGGTGGCAGTCGACCTGGTTTTACTATAAGGATATTTCGACTCCTGGTCAGTCGACTGGCCTCCCTCCTTTCACTATGGAGAGACTCCGCACCCCCCCGCTCACTAGTTGTAGCTCCGAGGAGAGGGAGGAAGTGCAGATGCTGGTTGCGGCTGTTGTTGAATTGGTTAAAGGAGGAGTGACGGGGATGGATCTGTTGGAGGTATATCTCAGTTGACGGATCTAGCCTCTGCAAGCCCGTGACCAACCCATGTGGATGTACTTGGGCCCAGAGGACACCGCTCGGACCCACCCGGAGGAGGTTGACGAGGAGACGGTGGCCCAGTGGCTCTGGAGCGTTACTGGCAACAAGGACAACCCCAGGGGGTCCAGGAGGATTCTGCCATTCGACGCCAACAACGCTCCAGGAGAGGTCAGGCTCAAATATCCGAGTGTTTTCCCCTTTGTTTTGCGGTTGTTCTTGAATCCGACTCATATCCATAATTTGTGTCTCGCAGGTTTTCACCAAGCTGCACTCAATGCCCAACGGAGAGCAGTACCAGGAAGGGATTGATAGTGACAATGAGGGTAGTGACAACCAGTATGCTGAAGAGAGTGAAGAGGAGAGCAAGGAATCGAGCAGCAGCAGCAAAGAAGTCAACTCACCGCCCCGCTCAGAGTGTTGATCCAAACAGTTGCAAGATCCTGCAGGGGGACGTGGCAAGGTTGCAGTGTCGAGTGCCAAAGTTTTCAAGTGCACTCGAACGTCAACTCCCGAGCCGACCGAAAAGGTTGCAAAGCAAGCCAAAGATGCCCCGTCCAAGGCTCTGAAGGCCCTGCCAAAGATCAAGGTGGTTGTGCCCATGACTTCAGCGTAAGCATTTCTTTCTTGTGTTCTTTTGTGTTGCTATGAACTCATTTGCTTGCTTAACCGAGTGAAATCTGGAACTCTTAGTGCTGCTACTGCGTCTGCGACCTTCATGGACATTGACGAGGAGCGTGGCGATGCGGAAATTGCCGATGCGACCACCTCTCGGGCAGGTATAGTTTCATGACTGCGCCTGTGCTCTGTTAGTGAACAATGAACTTTGGGCCGACTGCAATTTCACTGTTGGGTGTTTGCAGCACCAACGAATATCATTCAACTCCCTGATGATGATGAGGATGTGCCTCCAGTATACTGGGAGGAGGGGTCAAACTTTGAGCAAGAGGGTGCCTGGATCCAGAACACCTCGCTCGTCGTCTGAGCCTGTGGTTCAGCCGCTCAATGATCCAGTACGGGCTTCAGTTTCCTTTGCCAACCCTCTATCGACTGACCAGCCTTCAGCGTCGACTGCTCAAGTTTTAGAGCCCATTGCACAAGTTCAGGCTCCTACTCCATCGGCCCCGTCACCTGCTCCATCATCTCGCATGTTTGCTGCTTATCCCATCCCAGAGGATCAAGTAGGAGCTGCCAAGGAGGCCATGATTCAGGCGGGTCTAATGATGGACCGACTGAAGGTGGTGTATGATACTAGCAAGGCCGCATATGACGCTAGCTCTGCTCTTCAAGCTAATGTCCAAGTAAGTGGAATTGTAAGTTAATTTCCGATTGGATTCTCTGTCCTGGCTTTGGTTCCATTCAGACATGCTCTCTGTACACTACTGCTTTATTATTCGTAAGATGCCCATACATCTATCTTGAATTTTGCAACCTACATCTGTTCACCCACTAGGTGTCTTCTTTTCATTCTATAGCTCTTTCACTTGAGTCATCCAAGTCGTGTCGAGTGAAAACCTTGGTCCAGTGGGGGCACGCTAAGTGCACCCACTGGGTGTAGTCCCCGAGACCGCTATCGAATGTTTGATTCGGCGGGGGTCTTCTCGAAATGTTTGCTTATAGCACTTCCACTCAATCTAGACCGGTCGTGTTGACTGGGAACTGAACCAGTGGGGGCACGCTAAGTGCACCCACTGGGTGTAGTCCCCGAGACCACGGTCGACTGCGTGCAGTTGGCGGTGGTCTGAGGCTCAAAAGATGCCGATGTAGTTGTTTTTACTCCTTGCACTCGAGCTGGGCTGACCATGCTAAGTGGGAAATGCAACCAGTGGGGGCACGCTAAGTGCACCCACTAGGTGTAGTCCCCGAGACTGCTGTTGGATGTTTGATTCGACAACAGTCTTAGAACTCTTTTGCTATGTAACTCATTTTTGCACTTTTCCATTCGAAAGTAACCATCGACTAACTTGTCAAGCTGCTATTTGCAGAAATCTTGTGAACTTGGGACTCAATACACCACTGTGGAGCAGCATAAAAACCAACTTAAGCTCGACCTAGAACTGGCTAAGGAAAACTTGAAGAAGGCCCAAGAGGAAGTGGGAATTATGGGAGGTAACAACTTGCTGACTGCATGCCCTGTCATTTTCCCTTTCTATCCTTTGAACCGAGTGATTCCACTCGAACAGATGTGCGTAGTGAAAATCGTCAACTCCAAGCTCATCTGAGGAATGTTAATTCTTTAGACAAAATGAAGCATGCTTTGGAACAGAAGGATCTTGACCTTGCTGCGGCGCAGAAGACGGCTCGCGAGAAGACTGAATTTGCCGACCATAAGCTGGCTTCAGTCAGAAAGTTGGAAGATGAGAATGCCAAGCTAAAAGCTGCCATTGATGAGGCACAAAAAGAGGTTGTGCAGCTGAAGGAGGAGAAAACAGCCGTGACTCGGAAGAGGGACGAGCTAGAAGCTTATTTGGGTGACCTCGCCAAGAAGATGTTCCTTATTCTTGAAGGTATTCCCTTTTATCCGACTGATTACAAAAACTTTCCTGCCATGTTGCTGCCAATTCACTATCTTGCCATGTGTGCAGAATTCTTTCAGAACTTTGAGGAGGAAACCGGGCGGATTGAGACAGGACTGGACCCCATCAACTCCCCTATTAAAGATGAAGCTGCCATGAATGTGTTGCGACTGGAAGCTCGACTCGCCAGCGTCTTGGACTACATCGCCCGACTGAAAGTTGCAGTGTCTCGGGTCGACAAGGAGCTCTAGCCAGAGGTTGAGCTTCTGAATGACCTTGAGTCACTGATGACTCGACTTAATAGCATCCCTGACCGAGTGCAGGCATGGAAGAAGTCAGCTGCGTGTTGTGGTGCTGATGTGGTTCTTTCACTCGTCCGGGTTCACTGCAGAGATGTCAAGGAAGAGAAGTTGAAGGCTCTCCAGGTGGATAACACCAAAAAGCACCAATTTCAATCTTTCATGGAGACCTTCATCGACGCGGCTACTCATATTGTAGATGGTATTGACTTGGATGCATTTGTCGAGCCAGCAAGCCCTCCTCCCGATGAGTGAAAAACTTGATGACTTCATTTGCCTTGGAATGCAGAGTGGATTTTGTAATCATTAAAACTCCTTCAAGCCCGATGCTCGAGTACTTTTGTTTGCGATGTTGAACCTTGCTGGATTTATCCAAACTTGGTTGCTTTATTTGAATGCAGTTGCTTCATTTCCACTGTTCTTTGGATTTTCTTGGTTTGAGTGAATACGGGATCGCAACTGTTTCTCCGTGTGAGAGGGTTGCTCTACACTTGGAGTCGACATTGTACTTGTGGTGCAGCTCAGAGTGGATCCAGATGTTGTACTTGTGGTGCAGCTCAAAGTGCGCCTTAGAGTGATTTTAACTTAGCGAGTACGGGGTCGCAGCTAAGCCCCCGATTGAGAGGATTGCTCTTCACTCGGAGTGTTTTTAACTTAGGCGAATACGGGGTCACAGCTAAGCCCCCGAGTGAGAGGATTGCTCTTCACTCAGAGGGTTTTTAACTTAGGTGAGTACGGGGTCGCAGCTATGCCCCTGAGTGCGAAGATTGCCCTTCACTTGGAGGGTTTTTAACTTAGGCAAATCGGGTTCGCGGCTAAGCCCCCGAGTGAGAGGATTGCTCTTCACTCGGAGTGTTTTAAACTTAGGCGAGTACGAGGTCACAGCTAAGCCTCCAAGTGAGAGGATTTCTCTTCACTCGAAGTGTTTTAACTTAGGCGAGTACGGGG
>NC_057804.1:25448472-25491241 GCF_018294505.1 Triticum aestivum | reverse complement strand
TGGGTTTGCGGCTAAGCCCCCGAGTGAGAAGATTTCTCTTCACTTGGAGTGTTTTTAACTTAGGCGAGTACGAGGTCGCAACTAAGCCTCCGAGTGAGAGGATTGCTCTTCACTCGGAGTGTTTTTAACTCAGGCGATTATGGGGTCACAGCTAAGCCTCCGAGTGAGAGGATTGCTCTTCACTCAGAGTGTTTTTAACTTAGGCGAGTACGGGGTCGTAGCTAAGCCTCCAAGTGAGAGGATTGCTCTTCACTCAGAGTGTTTTTAACTTAGGCGAATCGGGTTTATGGCTAAGCCCCCGAGTGAGAGGATTGCTCTTCACTCGGAGTGTTTTTAACTTAGGCGAATCGGGTTCCCGGCTAAGCCACCCACTGGGGGATTTGGACACAAGTATATGTGAAAACAATCAATTTGTGACTGCGGGAATCATGTCTTTTATAAACAATCTGAAAGTACTTCTTATTACATCTCGACGATCCGAGTGTTTTAGGTATAAAAGCGGCGGAGCAGATCTGCGTTCCAGGCGTGCGGCTCGTCCTTCCTCTTGGTCACGTTGTAAAGGTGATATGCTCCATTGTGAAGCACCTTCGTGATGATGAAGGGGCCTTCCCAGGCAGGGGCGAGCTTGTGAGGCCATTGCTGATCCACTCGGAGCACAAGGTCTCCTTCGTGAAATGCACGACCCCTAACATTTCGCGCATGGAATCGACAAAGATCTTGCTGACAAATGGTCGACCAGATCAAAGCCATCTCTCTCTCCTCTTCCAGAAGGTCAACATCGTCTTGATGTGCTTGTTCGCTTCAGCTTCTGAGAAGAGTTCCACTCGGGGCGCATTGTGGAGCAAGTCGCTCGGAAGCACTGCTTCAGCTCCGTATACCATGAAGAAAGAAGTCCGACCAGTCGACCGGTTGGGGGTTGTCCTTAATCCCCAGAATGGAGGGCGGCTCCGTCACCCAGGCGCCTGCTGCATGCTTGAGGTCGCGCATCAATCGGGGTTTCGGCCCTTGCAAGATCAAACCATTTGCTCTTTCCGCTTGTCCATTCGACTGCGGATGTGCTATGGATGCATAGTCGACCCAAGTGCCTTGGGAAGCATAGAAAGCTCTGAATTCATCGGAATCAAAGTTTGAACCATTATCTGTGATTATGCTGTGCCGCCTCCATATCTGAATATTATCTCTCTGATGAAAGTGATGGTTGTGCTTGAGTCGAGGTTCTTGATGGGTTTAGCTTCAATCCACTTAGTGAACTTGTCGACTTCCATGAGCAGATGGGTGAAGCCATCCTCAAAGCCCGACCATGTCGAGTCTCCAAACGGCAAATGGCCAGACGAGTGGGATAGTCTTCAAGGCTGATGCAGGTTTGTTAGACATGTTCGAGTAAAACTGGCAACCTTCGCACTTCTCGACTATCTCCTTAGCCATTTCGTTTGCTCGCGGCCAATAGAATCCCGCTCGGTATGCTTTGGCCACGATGGACCGAGAGGACGCATGGTGACCACAGGTCCCCGAGTGAATCTCATTTAGGATGAGTTGACCCTCTTCTGGAGTAATGCACCGCTGAGCTACGCCAGTCACACTTTGTCTGACAAGTTGATCACCTATCACTATGAAGGCTTTGGATCTGCGAATGATCTGACGAGCTTCATCCTCATCCTCTGGGAGCTCTTGCCCAAGTAGGTATGCAATGTATGGCACTGTCCAGTCGGGGATGATCACCAAAAACCTCCATGATTAGGTCGATAAATTCTGGGATTTCAACTTCAGTCGGATTAGTTGAACTTATCTGTTGCGGGGGCTCCTCCGTAAATGGATCTTCTTAAACTGACAGGGTGTGGATATGCTCCAAGAACACGTTACTGGGAATAGGCTTCCGAGTGGAATCTATTTTCGCCAGATCATCTGCAACCTGATTCTTGAGTCGGGGTATGTGGTGGAGCTCCAACCCTTCAACCTTCTTTTCTAACTTTCTCACTGCATTGCAGTATCCTGTCATGGCCGGGTTCCTGATATCCCATTCTTTCATCACTTGCTTCACTACCAGATCTAAGTCACCGTAGACCATTAGGCGACTGACGCCGAGTGGAATGGCCATACACAACCCATATAAAAGCGCTTCATACTCAACTTTATTGTTGGAAGAATCAAAGTGAATCTGCAGCACATAACTGAGCCTGTCGCCTCTTGGGGATACCAGAACCACTCCAGCACCAGAACCATTCAACATCTTGGATTTGTCAAAGAACATGGTCCAGTGTTCCGAGTGGACTTGAGTCGGTTGTTGTTGCTCAATCCACTCGGCCAAGAAATCTACAATTGCAGCTGAGACTTAATGGCCTTCTTTGCTTCGAACTTGATATCAAGAGGAAGAAGTTCAATAGCCCACTTAGCCACTCGACCAGTTGCGTCTCGATTGTTCAAAATTTCTGACAATGGGGCATCACTGATGACTGAAACCGAGTGATTTGCGAAGTAATGGGCAACTTACTTTGTTGTCATATATATTCCATAGACAAGCTTCTGGTAATGCAGATACCTTTGCTTGGACGGAGTCAAGACTTCAAAGATGTAATACACTGGGCGTTGAACTTTATAGGCTTTGCCTTCTTCCTCCCGCTTGACTATGAGCACTGTGATGACAACCTGTCCAGTGGCTGCAATATATAACAACAGAGGCTCTTTGCTGACTAGAGCAACAAGCACCGGCTGGGTGGAAAGCAGGGATTTGAGCTCCACAAATGCTGCTTCAGCTTCAGGAGTCCACTCAAATGTATCAGACTTTTTCATCAGTTGGTAAAGAGGCAATGCCTTTTCACCGAGGCAAGAAATGAATCGACTTAGTACAGCCAAACAACCTGTAAGCTTCTGAACATCATGCACGCGCACATGGTGATTCATTCAGATGATTACTCCAATCTTTTCTGGGTTTGCGTTGATTCCTCGTTCGGAAACAAGAAAACCGAGCAACCTCCCACCTGGAACCCCGAATGTGCACTTGGATGGGTTCAATTTGATGTCATATCTTCTTAGATTGGCAAAGGTTTCAGCAAGGTTAGTCAGCAGGTCAGAACTCTTGCGTGACTTGACCACGATATCATCCATGTATGCTTCCATGTTCCGACTGATTTGAGTGAGCAGGCACTTTTGTATCATGCGCATGAATGTGGCTCCAGCATTCTTCAGACCAAAGGGCATGGTAACATAGAAAAAACACCCGAATGGGGTGATGAAGGCTGTTTTTATTTCATCAGGTCCATACAGACGGATCTGATGGTACCCGGAATATGCATCCAAGAAGGATAAACGCTCACACCCCGCTGTCGAGTCAACTATTTGATCGATGCGGGGGAGAGGAAAATGATCTTTCGGGCAAGCCCGATTAATATGCTTGAAGTCAATACACATACAAAGTGAATCATCTTTCTTAGGGACTATGATGACGTTGGTGAGCCACTCGGAGTGGTAAATCTCGCGGATGAACTCAGCAGCCAAGAGCTGAGCCACCTCCTCGCCAATCGCCTTTCTCTTTTCAATGGCAGACCGTCGAAGATGCTCTTTGACTGGTTTTGCTTTTGGGTCGACACACAAACGATGCTCAGCCAGTCCCCTGGGTACACCCGGCATGTCCAAAGGTTTCCATGCAAAGATGTCCCAGTTCTCATGGAGGAACTGGATGAGTGCGACTTCCTATTTGCCGTCGAGTGTCGTTGATATGTGAGTCGGAGCTGCATTAGGGTCTTTCGGGTGGATATGAACATGTTTGGTTTCTCCCGCCGACTGAAATGCACTAAAGTAGGCTTCTTGGACCGCAGCAAATCACTCGGATCTGCAGTTTTCTGGTATTCCTGCATCTCTACGACTGCCATCTGCTCATCTGCAATCTTGCAGCCCTTCTGAAGGCACTCTTCTGCTCTCTGTTTATTTCCTGTGACTGTGATCACACCTCTGGGACCGGGCATCTTCAACTTGAGATACACGTAACACAGCCGAGTCATGAAACGAGCATATGCAGGCCTGCCAGAATGGCATTATAAGCACTGTGGAAATCCACTACCTCAAACGTCAACTTTTCCTTGCGGTAATTCTTGGAATCACCGAAAACCACATCAAGAGTAATTTGCCCGAGTGACTTTGCCTTTTTCCCAGGAATGACACCGTGGAACAGCATGTTGCTCTCACTGAGTTTAGACATCGAGATGCCCATCCCCTCAAGGGTCTCAGCGTACAGAATGTTCAGCCCACTTCTGCCATCCATAAGGACCTTGGTCAGTCGGGTGCCCCCAACGAATGGGTCGACCACCAACACTTGCCGCCCAGGGGTAGCAACGTGTGCCGGGTGATCTAATTGGTCGAATGTAATGGGAGTCTTCGACCACTTCAAGTATGTCGTAGTTATCGAAGCAACCATATTCACTTCTCTGTTAATGACTTTCAATCAACTTTTGCTTTCTACATCAACAAAAAACATCAAGGTTGCATTGACTTTAGGGTAACCATCATCTCCTCTTTTTCACCCTCTTTATCAGATTCTTTTTCACTGGACTGATTCTCTTGGAAACTCTGAATCAGAAGTCGGCATTGCCGAGTGGTATGCTTGGGTTGAATCAAGTTGCCCTCTTCATCTCTCTTCGTGTGTATGTAACACGACAAATCCAGGAAGTCCTGGCCTAACTGATCTTTCACCTTCTTGGGTTTCCACTGTGGTTTGGGTTTTCCTTTGAACTTTCCTCCTCCTGCATGCAGGACTGTAGCCTCAGCAGGACCTATAGGTTCAGCTTCACGCTTTTGCTTCCGACTGAAATTTCCAGCTTCAGAGTCCTGGACGACTGTTTTTCCCTTGCCATTGCGGAGTTGGTATTCCTCTTCACCATTGGCGTACTGAGTGGCTATTTCCATCATTCGGGTCAGAGTCATGTTTCCGGATCGATCAAATTTCAGGGTAAGCTCTCTGTACCTGATGCCTTATTTGAAGGCACAAACCACCTGGTGATCTGACACATTTTCCACGGCATGATGAAGGGTGGTCTATCTCTACATGAAGTCTCTCAAAGTTTCATTCGGCTTCTTAACACAGTGTTGGAATTCAGTCAGCCCAGCAGGTCGCTTGCAAGTGCCCTCGAATGTTTTGATAAACACTCGGGCCAAGTCATCCCAGCAGAAAATACTCCCAGGGGCTAACTGAGTCAACCAAGCTCTGGCTGAAACCTCAAGCATCAGGGGGAGGTGCTTCATAGCTACATCATCATTGCCACCACCGATCTCCACAGCCACTCGGTAGTCTTCCAGCCAGGTTTTGGCTTTGATTCTCCGGCGAACTTACTCACGCCTGCTGCCAACCTAAAGTTGGGAGGGATCTCCGCTAATAGAATGGCCATACTGAATCATTCAGGCCCAGAAATGAATGCTATGTTCCTAGTTGGACGATCTCTACCTTGCCCTTCTCTGTTCGCTCGGCCTCTATCGACCAAACCTTGCACAAGGAGTGATCTTGCATTGAATCCAGGCTCTCTCAGGTTGACCGGGGCTCTTCGCTCGTCACCATATGGGTGCCTATCATCATAATGCCGGGGCACGTACAACCCGCCCCTCGGAGGGGGCGTAAGCACTCGATGGTGGTCACTCGACGGTGGTCATCGTGGGAGAACTGACAATCAAACTGCCTATGGCCCCGCTCCAGGTCCTGGTCCTGGCGGGGACCACGATCTTCCCGACACCGTGGCGACCTCGGACTATGTGCCGACTGAACCGTGTGTACAACCACTGATCTACTATGAATTCTGTTGAGCGACTAGGAAACAACATAATTCTGTTCTCCAGCGGCTTTAAGCAATGCTCGGATCTGCTCTAAACCTCTACCAACTTTGGAATGTGACGGCTGAATTGACTCTGCTATGCGTGCTGCTGCTGCAACATTTTGAATCGGGGTAAGGTATACCTGAGTTTCAGTCAGAAATAACCGCCGCGCTCGTCGATTGGATTCGGGGACCCGTTGATGAGCACGCTCGTCGAGTGCCTTCTGCAGATTCTCCAAACGCGTACGCTCAGCCAAAGTGGCCAAGCGCGCAGCGTCCAAGGCCCGAGCCTCGGAGGTCTCCCCAACAATATGGGTCTGGAGCGCCTGGACATTGCGACGATGCAACTCTTCCCTCTGCTCCGTAGTGAGGGCCTCGGGGATGTACTCATCATGCTCTTGTGACGGGCCGGCACCGCTGTCGCCACCACGATTGCAGCGAAATGCGGGCGGGCCGTGCTGGGAAGTGACCATGAGGACTTCTGCCGCCGGGTCATTACTCTCGCACTCGGAGAGGGAATCCGAGTGACCAATCGGCAGATCAAACAGACCATAAAGAGATTCGTCGGGCTCGATCGCCGTGACTTGGAGGGTTGTCGATTGGCAAGCCACTGCATGCTTCACCCACCGCTGGAGCCGCGAATGGCTGGACCGTTTGCAACGGCGAACAACGGGGAGCGAAGATGCTACCAGAGCCTGCCGATACTGGTTAGGCGGATGTCGAAGAAGAATGCCAAAAGCACTTGCATGGAAGTGCGTCGCTGATATGTCCATTTAGCATCATGCTTTTATATCAATATTTATTGCATTATGAGCTGTTATTACACATTATATCTCAATACTTATGGCTATTCTCTCTTATTTTACAAGGTTTATCATGAAGAGGGTGAATGCCGGCAGCTGGAATTCTGGCTGGAAAAGGAGCAAACGTTGGAAACCTATTCTGCACAACTCCAAAAGACCTGAGGCTCCACGAAACAACTTTTCAAATTTATTAAGAATTTTTGGGCAAAAGAAATAGGCCAGGGGGCCCACACCCTGTCCAGGAGACAGGGGGGCGCCCCCCTAGGGCGCGCCCCCTATCTCCTGGGCCCCCTGGTGGGCTTCTGGCTGCCATCTTCTGCTATATGAAGGGTTTTTACCTGGAAAAAATCGGGGGCAAGCTTACGGGACGAAACTCCGCCGCCACGAGGAGGAATCTTGGCGGAATCAATCTAGGGCTCTGGCGGAGATGTTTTGCCGGGGACACTTCCCTCCGGGAGGGGGAAATCATCACCAACGTCATCACCAACGATCCTCTCATCGGGAGGGGGTCAATCTCCATCAACATCTTCACCAGCACCATCTCATCTCAAAACCCTAGTTCATCTCTTGTATCCAATCTTGTATCAAAACCACAAATTGGTTCCGGTGGGTTGCTAGTAGTGTTGATTACTCCTTGTAGTTGATGCTATTTGGTTTACTTGGTGGAAGATCATATGTTTAGATCCTTTATGCATATTATTACCCCTCTGATTATGAACATGAATATGCTTTGTGAGTAGTTACGTTTGTTCCTGAGGACATGAGTGAAGTCTTGCTATTAGTAGTCATGTGAATTTGGTATTCGTTCGATATTTTGATGAGATGTATGTTGTCTCTCCTCTACTGGTGTTATGTGAACGCCGACTACATGACACTTCACCATTATTTGGGCCTAGAGGAAGGCATAGGGAAGTAATAAGTAGATGATGGGTTGCTAGAGTGACAGAAGCTTAAACCCTACTTTATGCGTTGCTTCGTTAGGGGTTGATATGGACCCATATGTTTAATGTTGTGGTTAGGTTTACCTTAATACTCCTTTTTGTAGGTGCGGATGCTTGCAATAGGGGTTAATCATAAGTGGGATGCTTGTCCATGTTAGGGCAGTACCCAAGTGCCGGTCCGCCCACATATCCAATTATCAAAGTACCGAACGCGAATCTTATGAACGTGATGAAAACTAGCTTGACGATAATTCCCAATGTGTCCTCGGGAGCTCCTTCTTCATTATTAGAATTTGTCCAGGCTTATCCTTTGCTACATAAAGGATTGGGCCACCTTGCTGCACTTTATTTACTTTATTTACTTTTTTCCTGTTACTATTTATCTTATCACAAAACTATCTATCACCTACTATTTCAGTGCTTGCAGAGAAAACCTTACTGAAAACCGCTTATCATTTCCTTCTGCTCCTCGTTGGGTTCGACACTCTTACTTATCGAAAGGACTACGATAGATCCCCTATACTTGTGGGTCATCAAGACTCTTTTCTGGTGCCGTTGCCGGGGAGCGTAGCGCCCTTGGTGAGTGGAACTTGGTAAGGAAACATTTATATAGTGTGCTGAAATTTTCTGTTACTTGTCACTATGGAAACTAATCCTTTTAGGGGCTTGTTTGGGGTATCTTCACCCCAACAAGAAGAGCCAATAGATGAACCTCAACCTACTGAACCTTATGAAAATATTCACTTTGAGATTCCTTCGGGTATGATAGAAAAACTGCTAGCTAATCCTTTTGCAGGAGACGGAACATTGCATCCTGACTTACACCTTATCTTTGTGGATGAAGTTTGTGGATTATTTAAGCTTGTAGGTATTCCCTATGATGTTGTCAAAAGGAAGGTCTTCCCTTTATCTTTGAAGGGAGATGCAATAACATGGTATAGGCTATGTGATGATACGAGATATTGGAATTATAAGCGATTGAAGTTGGAATTTCACCAGAAGTTCTATCCTATGCATCTTGTTCATCGTGATCGTAATTACATATATAATTTCTGGCCTCGCGAAGGAGAAAGCATCGCTCAAGCATGGGGGAGGCTTAAGTCAATGTTGTATTCATGCCCCAATCATGAGCTCTCTCGAGAAATGATTATTCAGAATTTTTATGCTCGGCTTTCTCTTGATAATCGCAATCTGCTTGATACTTCCTGTGCTGGTTCTTATATGCTGAAGACTATTGAATTCAAATGGGACTTATTGGAAAGAATTAAACACAACTCTGAAGATTGGGGTTCCGACGATGGTAAGGAGTCAGGTATGACACCTAATTTTGATTGTGTTAAATCTTTTATGGATACCGATGCTTTCTGTGGATTTAGCTCTAAGTATGGACTTGACTCTGAGATAGTAACTACTTTTTGTGAAACTTTTGCTACTCACGTTGATCTCCCTAAAGATAAGTGGTTTAAATATAATCCTCCCGTTGAAGTGAAAGTAGTTGCACCTATTACAGTCGAAGAGAAGACTATTACATATAGTGATCCTATTATTCCTACTGCTTATGTTGAAAAACCTCCTTTTCCTGTTAGGATAAAAGATCATGCTAAAGCCTTGACTATTGTTCGTAAGAGCAATGTTAGAACTTATACACCTCCCGAGCAAATCAAAGTTGAACCTAATATTGCTATTGTTAAAGATCTCTTGTCTGATAATATAGATGTGCATGCTATTTATTTCTGTGATGAAACTGCTAGAATTGCCAAACCTTGTGCTAAAGATAAACATAGACCTGTAGTAGGCATGCCTGTTATTTCTGTTAAAATAGGAGATCATTGTTATCATGGCTTATGTGATATGGGTGCTAGTGCTAGTGCAATACCTATTCACTTATACAATGAAATTAAGCACGATATTGCACCTGCTGAGTTAGAAGATATTGATGTCACAATTAAACTTGCCAATAGAGACACTATTTCACCAATGGGAATTGTTAGAGATGTTGAAGTCTTGTGTGGGAAAACTAAATATCCTGCTGATTTTCTTGTTCTTGGCTCCCCACAAGATAGTTTTTGTCCCATTATATTTGGTAGACCCTTCTTGAACACCGTTAATGCTAGGATAGATTGTGAAAAGGATGTAGTTACTATTGGTCTAGGTGATATGTCTCATGAATTCAACTTTTCTAAATTTCGTAGACAACACCATTAAGAGGAACCATCTAGTAAGGATAAAATTATTGGTCTTGCTTCCATTGCTGTTCCTCCAACTGATCCGTTAGAACAATATTTGCTAGACCATGAAAATGATATGTTTATGAAGGAAAGGGAAGAAATAGACGAAGTGTTCCTTAAACAAGAACCTATGCTGAAACATAATCTTCCCGTTGAAATTCTTGGGGATCCCCCTCCACCCAAGGGTGATCCCATTGAACTCAAACCATTACATGATAATCTTAAGTATGCTTATCTTGATGAAGAAGAAATATATCCTGTTATTATAAGTGCTAACCTTTCAGAGAAAGAAGAAAAAAGATTATTGAAAACTCTGAAGAAACACCGAGCTGCTATTGGATATACTTTGGATGATCTTAAGGGCATTAGTCCCACATTATGTCAACACCAAATCTCAGTGGAGAAAGATGTCAAACCAGTTAGAGATCCTCAAAGATGATTAAATCCCAAAATGAAGGAAGTGGTAAGAAAGGAGATACTAAAACTCATTGAGGCAGGTATTATTTATCCCGTTGCTGATAGTGAATGGGTAAGCCCTGTCCATTGTGTCCCCCAAAAGGGAGGTATTACCGCTGTTCCTAATGATAAAGATGAATTGATCCCGCAAAGAGTTATTACAAGTTATAGGATGGTAATTGATTTCTGTAAGTTAAATAAAGCCACTAAGAAAGATCATTACCCTTTACCTTTTATTGATCAAATGCTAGAAAGGCTATCAAAACACACACATTTTTGCTTTCTAGATGGTTATTCTGGTTTCTCTCAGATACCTGTTTCAGCGGGGGATCAATCTAAAACTACCTTTACTTGCCCTTTTGGTACTTTTGCTTATAGACGTATGCCTTTTCATTTATGTAATGCACCTGCTACCTTTCAAAGATGCATGATGGCTATATTTTCTGATTTTTGTGAAAAGATTTGTGAGGTATTCATGGATGACTTCTCCGTCTATGGATCCTCTTTTGATGATTGAGCAACCTTGATCGAGTTTTGCAGAGATGTGAAGACACTAGTCTTGTCCTGAATTGGGAAAAGTGTCACTTTATGGTTAATGAGGGCATTGTCTTGGGGGGCAAGATTCCCGAGAGAGGTATTGAAGTTGATAAAGCCAAAGTTGATGCTATTGAAAAGATGCCATGTCCCAAGGACATAAAAGGTATAAGAAGTTTCCTAGGTCATGCCAGTTTTTATAGGAGGTTCATTAAGGACTTTTCTAAAATCTCTAGGCCTCTAACTAATTTATTGCAAAAAGATATTCCTTTTGTCTTTGATGATGATTGTGTAGAGGCATTTGAAACACTTAAGAAGGCTTTGATCACTGCACCTATTGTTCAGCCACCTGATTGGAACTTACCTTTTGAAATTATGTGCGATGCTAGTGATTATGCTATAGGTGCTGTTTTGAGGCAAAGAGTCGATAAGAAATTGAATGTTATCCATTATGCTAGCAAGACTCTTGATACTGCCCAGAGAAATTATGCTACTACTGAAAAAGAATTCTTAGCAGTTGTGTTTGCATGTGATAAGTTTAGACCTTACATTGTTGATTCCAAAGTTACTATTCACACTGATCATGCTGCTATTAAATATCTTATGGAAAAGAAAGATGCTAAGCCTAGACTCATTAGATGGGTTCTCTTGCTCCAAGAATTTGACTTGCATATTATTGATAGAAAGGGAGCTGAGAACCCCGTTGCAGACAACTTGTCTAGGTTGGAGAATGTTCTTGATTACCCACTGCCTATTAATGATAGTTTTCCTGATGAACAATTAGCGGTCGTCAATGCTTCTCGTACTGCTCCTTGGTATGCTGATTACGCTAATTACATTGTTGCTAAATATATACCTCCTAGTTTCACATACCAGCAAAAGAAAAAGTTCTTTTATGATTTAAGACATTACTTCTAGGATGATCCACACATTTATAAAGAAGGAGTAGATGGTATTATTAGACGTTGTGTGCCTGAGCATGAACAGGAACAAATCCTACGCAAGTGTCACTCTGAATCCTATGGACGACACCACGCTGGATATAGAACTGCACACAAGGTACTACAATCCGGTTTTTATTGGCCTACTCTTTTCAAAGATGCTCGTAAATTTGTCTTAGCTTGTGATGAATGTCAAAGAATAGGTAACATTAGTATACATCAAGAAATGCCTATGAATTATTCTCTTGTTATTGAACCGTTTGATGTGTTGGGCTTTGATTATATGGGACCTTTTCCTGCCTCCAATGGTTATACACATATTTTAGTTGCTGTTGATTACGTTACTAAGTGGGTGGAAGCTATTCCAACTAGTAGTGCTGATCATAACACTTCTATTAAAATGCTTAAAGAAGTTATTTTTCCGAGGTTTGGAGTCCCTAGATATCTTATGACTGATGGTGGTTCACACTTTATTCATGGTGCTTTCCATAAGATGCTCTCTAAGTATGATGTCAATCATATAATCGCATCTCCTTATCACCCGCAGTCTAGTGGTCAAGTAGAGTTGAGCAATAGAGAGCTCAAATTGATTTTGCAAAAGACTATGAATAGATCTAGAAAGAATTGGTCCAAAAAACTTGATGATGCATTATGGGCCTATAGAACTGCATACAAAAATCCTATGGGTATGTCTCCATATAAGATGGTTTATGGAAAAGCATGTCGTTTACCTCTTGAACTCGAACATAAAGCATATTGGGCTATTAAAGAGCTCAATTATGACTTCAACTTGCCGGTGAGAAGAGGTTATTTGATATTAGCTCACTTGATGAATGGAGAACCCAAGCATATGAGAATGCCAAGCTTTTCAAAGAAAAAGTCAAACGCTGGCATGATAAGAGGATACAAAAGCGTGAGTTTAACGTAGGAGATTATGTGTTATTGTTCAACTCTCGTTTAAGATTTTTTGCAGGAAAACTTCTCTCAAAATGGGAAGGTCCCTATGTTATCGAGGAGGTCTATCGTTCTGGTGCTATAAGAATCAATAACTTCGAAGGCACAAACCCGAGGTGGTAAACGGTCAAAGAATTAAACATTATATTTCATGTAATCCTATCAATGTTGAAACTAATATTATTGAAACCATAACCCCTGAGGAATACATAAGAGACACTTTCTAGAACGTTCCAGACTCTAAAAAGGCATAGGTATGTGGTACGGTAAGTAAACCGACTCCAAAACAACTCTAATGGCAATTTTTATCAGTTTTGGATTATTTAAGGATTTTAGGAAGAAAGAAGTAGTCCGAAAGGGGCATGAGGCTCCCACGAGAGAGGAGGGTGCCCTCCCCTGTAGGGCGCGCTCCCCTGTCTCGTGGGCACCTCGTGTGCCTCCTGGACTCCGTTTTCTTGTATGTTACATATTTTGGTCGGTAAAAATTCATTATATATATACTCCCGAAGGTTTTGACCACCGTATCACGCAAATATCCTCTGTTTTCGTTTCGAGCTGTTTTTGTTTCAGATCTAGAGCATCATGTCGTCTCCAAGCGCTCCCAAGGACAAGTTTTTCGAGAGGGTTATCAACCCCTATCTCGCGGAGGTGCTGCATCACCCTCAAACCATTGAGATGCGTGAGGGGGTGTTGCACATCCGCGATGTAGAGGGACCAAGGCGTACTAGGAGCGTGGAGACAAAGCTCGAAGCCATGGAGCAAGAAGTTTTCAAGTGTCAAGGGATGGTGGAGCGTGGACTCAACGCCAACCAGATGATGATCACGGAGTTCGCCAACAACCACAAGCTGGATGCCAAAGTCATTGGGGAGACCATCTTCAAGCTTCAAGAGAAAATCGAGCACCTCCAAGCCCAGATTTATGACCTGCAAAACCAGAACTGTGAGTATGAATATAGATTCAAGCGAATGAGTTTGGCTGCAGATTTAAGGATCCCGTAGACTCGATCATCCTTTTATGATGGAGAGCCTATGCCTTGGAAGACGGATGACAAGCCTACATCATCAACAACTCCTACTTCACCACCTCCGAAGAAATAATCACATGGGTATGGGCACTCCCCTTGGCAATTGCCAAGCTTGGGGGAGGTGCCCCGGTATTGTATCACCATCACACTCCTATCTTTACCGTTTTATTTAGTTCGATCCTTTTAGTAGTATCTTGATCTATCAGTAATTGAAGTTTTGATATCAAGTAGTTTTGAATTTTTCATTGTGATCTCTTTATGTAATCGAGTCCGTGTGCTATCTATAATAAAGATTAGTGTTGAGTCAAGGGCTTTGCTATGTTGCTATGATCTTGAGAAAGTAGAAAGAACAAAAGAGTTCATATTGATCTTATGGATAGTGATAACTTCACACATAGAAAGTATGAGGCATAAAAATTGTTGAGAGTTGATGAACGTAGCCTTGGTCATCGTTGAAATTAATAGGAAGTAATAAGGGAAGAGGGGTTCACATATAAATATATTATCTTGGACATCTTTTATGATTGTGAAGCACTCATTAAGTATGACATGCTAAAAGAATTGATGTTGGACAAGGAAGACAACCTAATGGTTTATGTTTTCCGACATCTCAGTTAAAGTATATTGTCATTAACCTTCCAAACATGTTGAGCTTGCCTTTCCCCCTCATGCTAGCTAAATTTTTTGCACCAAGTAGAGATACTACTTGTGCTTCCAAATAACCTTAAACCCAGTTTTGCCATGAGAGTCCACCATACCTACCTATGGATTGAGTAAGATCCTTCAAGTAAGTTGTCATCAGTGCAAGCAATAAAAATTGCTCTCTAAATATGCATGACTTATTAGTGCAGAGAAAATAAACTATATACGAACTTGTTGTGGAAGTAACAGAAGCGACAGACTGCATAATAAAGGTCCACATACAAGGGGCAATATAAAGTGACGTTCTTTTGCATTAAGATTTTGTGCATCAACCCTAAATGCGCATGACAACCTCTGCTTCCCTCTGCGAAGGGCCTATCTTTTACTTTATGTTTTTACTTTATGCTTGAGTCAAGGTGATTCTCACCTTTCCCTTTTTTTTCATTTTATCCTTTTGCAAGCTCCTCGTGTTTGAAAGATCATGGTACATATATCCAATTGGATGTAAGTTGGCATGGGCTATTATTGTTGACATCACCTAAAGGTGAATACGTTGGGAGGCAACACAATAAGCCCCTATCTTTCTCAGTGTCCGGCTGAAATTCTATAACCACAAGTACTGCGTGAGTGTTAGCAGTTGTAGGAGACTACGAGATAGTTGAGTATGTGAGCTTGCTGAAAAGCTCTATTATGGACTTTTTCTGATGTTACGATAAATTGCAATTGCTTCAATGACTGAGATTATAGTTTGTTAGTTCCCAATGAAGTTTTTGAACCATACTTGACATTGTGAATTGCTTATTACTTAAGCATAGGAAATCATATGACAAAATCTATATATGTTGCTGTTATTAGAATGATCATGATGCCCTCATGTCCGTATTTTATTTTTATCGACACCTCTATCTCTAAACATGTGGACATATTTTTTGATTTCGGCTTCCGCTTGAGGACAAGCGAGGTCTAAGCTTGGGGGAGTTGATACGTCCATTTTGCATCATGCTTTTATATCAATATTTATTGCATTATGGGCTATTATTACACATTATATCTCAATACTTATGGCTATTCTCTCTTATTTTACAAGGTTTACCATGAAGAGGGGGAATGCCGGCAACTGGAATTCTGGCTGGAAAAGGAGCAAACGTTGGAAACCTATTCTGCACAGCTCCAAAAGTCCTGAAACTCCACGAAACAACGTTTTGGATTTAATAAGAATTTTTGGGCAAAAGAAATAGGCCATGGGGCCCACACCCTGTCCAGGAGACAGGGGCGCCCCCCTAGGGCGCGCCCCCTATCTCCTGGGCCCCCTGGTGGGCTTCCGACTGCCATCTTCTGCTATATGAAGGGTTTTTACCTGGAAAAAATCGGGGGCAAGCTTACGGGACGAAACTCCGCCGCCACGAGGCGGAACCTTGGCAGAATCAATCTAGGGCTCTGGCGGAGCTATTCTGCCCGGGACACTTCCCTCCGGGAGTGGGAAATCATCACCAACATGTCATCACCAACGATCCTCTCATCGGGAGGGGGTCAATCTCCATCAACATCTTCACCAGCACCATCTCATCTCAAAACCCTAGTTCATCTCTTGTATCCAATCTTGTATCAAAACCACAAATTGGTACCTGTGGGTTGCTAGTAGTGTTGATTACTCCTTGTATTTGATGCTATTTGGTTTACTTGGTGGAAGATCATATGTTCAGATCCTTTATGCATATTATTACCCCTCTGATTATGAACATGAATATGCTTTGTGAGTAGTTACGTTTGTTCCTGAGGACATGGGTGAAGTCTTGCTATTAGTAGTCATGTGAATTTGGTATTCGTTTGATATTTTGATGAGATGTATGCTGTCTCTCCTCTAGTGGTGTTATGTGAACATCGACTACATGACACTTCACCATTATTTGGGCCTAGAGGAAGGAATAGGGAAGTAATATGTAGATGATGGGTTGCTAGAGTGACAGAAGCTTAAACCCTAGTTTATGCGTTGCTTCGTTAGGGGTTGATATGGACCCATATGTTTAATGCTGTGGTTAGGTTTACCTTAATACTCCTTTTTGTAGTTGCGGATGCTTGCAATAGGGGTTAATCATAAGTGGCATGCTTGTCCATGTTAGGGCAGTACCCAAGTGCCGGTCCACCCACATATCAAATTATCAAAGTACCGAACACGAATCTGATGAACGTGATGAAAACTAGCTTGACGATAATTCCCAATGTGTCCTCGGGAGCTCCTTCTTCATTATTAGAATTTGTCCAGGCTTATCCTTTGCTACATAAAGGATTGGGCCACCTTGCTACACTTTATTTACTTTATTTACTTTTTGCTTGTTACTATTTATCTTATCACAAAACTATCTATCACCTACTATTTCAGTGCTTGCAGAGAAAACCTTACTGAAAACTGCTTATCATTTCCTTCTCCGCCGCGTTGGGTTCGACACTCTTACTTATCGAAAGGACTACGATAGATCCCCTATACTTGTGGGTCATTAGTCGCCCTGCGGATGGGGAGGGCCTCGATGTCGAGGGGAGCTTCTTGAAGCTAGGTGGAGTCATCGGTGATGAAAACAAGCGCGCCGAGATGAATCTCGTGGCCCAAGGCCAAACCACCGTCGGAAAGCATGTTGTCGGAGAACGAAATTTGCAATCTCACCGGAAGTCGCTTAGACGCGAACCCCACGGTGGGCGCCAACTGTCGTGGGAGTAAGTCTGACAGTAAGAATAGGGGGTACATAGGAGGAGGCAAGGTCCTAGCTACGGTGAGATTGTGCATGCAAGTTTTACGAGTTCAGGCCCGTCTCAGAGGAGGTAAAAGCCCTACGTCTCGATGCCCTGAGGCTGTGTCGACTCGATTATGCTTGAATGTTACAAGGGGTGTGAACCCTTGTGCCAGAGGAGGAGGGTGGCTTATATAGAGTGCGTCAGGACCCTCTCAGACCTCCGTTACACAGGGTTCAATGTGAGTTAAGATGGGGCTTTACTGGTAACGCCAGCCATAAATGATCTTTAAGACTACAGCGTGAATGCCTGACCGTTGCCATCTTGGGGTGACTTTAGATCTTCTGTACTCCGAGTGGTTCTCCATATGGTCAAGTGACTATGCTGTGGTCGAATGGAATTGGGGTATCCGACTGGAGTCTTCTGTCGAGTGGATTGCACTTCAGGGTGATTCTAATTGGTACTTTATGTTGGTCCTTGAATGTCTTTGACTATAGGTCAGTGTACTTGGGTGGGGTGTCTAGGTTAGGCCTAAGACCCTACCCTAGGTACATGTCCTCGTCACTGAGTTTGCCATGAAGGACCTCGGGGATCTCCACTACTTCTTGGGCATCCACGTCACGCGATTGACCGTCGGCTTCTTCCTCTCTCAAGAACAGTATGCCGAGGACATCCTTGAGTGGGCTGACATGGATAACTGCAAGCCTGCTCCGACGCCCGTCGACACCAAGGCCAAGCTCCCTTTCGCCACAGGACCGCGCGTCGACGACCCCACTGCCTACCGCAGCCTTCCGGTTTGCTGCAGTACCTTACGCTGACGCGCCCTGAGCTCGCCTATGCCGTCCAGCAGATCTGCCTGCACATGCATGATCCGCGCGAGTATCACCTTGCTCTGATCAAGCGTGCGTTGCGGTACATGCACGTCACGGCCTCACTTGGCTTGCATCTCAGTGCCTCCTCGACATTGGATCTCTGGGTCTACACCAACGCTGATTGGGCTGGCTGCCCCGACATGTGTCATTCGACCTCTGGCTATTGCCTTCCTCGGTGACGCGCTAGTCTCCTGGTCTTCGAAGCACCATGCCACTGTCTCCCACTCCAGTGCGGAGGCAGAATACCATGGTGTGGCCAATGCTGTGGCCGAATGTGTCTGGTTATGACAACTCCTTGGCGAGCTTTGCTGCGCGGTCACCACTGCCATGCTGGTCTACCGTGACAACATCTCCGCCGTGTACCTCTCCAGCAACCCCTGTTGTTTCAGCTCTCTCTCTCTCACTCAGGACTAGAGGTAGAAGAAGGAGGAGAACAATACACTGGAGTTTCACCCGGCTGCACACACAGCCCCGTTACTATTCTCAGAGCACCAACCCATGTACGGACTAGGATTTTATAGCCGTTTTGTAGCCAACAGAAATGTAGCACCCACACACATAGTAACAGACTCAAACGTACAACCGGTTATCTAGCTAACAATACGTAGTGCTCACGGAGTCCATGGCGATCCGGTCTTCCCTCGAACGTGCGCAGCCCGCTCCTCCGCAAGACGTGGTGCCATCGTGCTACCGCTGCATCCTGCCTGCCTTGCCACACGATCGCAAGCTCAACCACAGTCCGACTCAACCTAGACTCCTACATGCACGCATGCCATACAATACCCAGACACACACATACACACGCCATGCCGCTGTGTCCTCCATGTCCCGCGCATCTCGCGTACACCCGACGCGCCCGACGAGCCCATCCGCACCAGTGTATCCCGCACGTCCCGTGCACACCCGACGCGCCCCGACGAGCCCGACCACACACGCCGTGGCTTATTCCAACACACACCCCCTAAGCCACGGCCTAGAGGAGACCGTCGTCGTCGACGTTGGCGCCGGCCAAGAGAGCCTGCTCCACCGCCGGTCCTTTTCGCAGCTGATACGTCCATTTTGCATCATGCTTTTATATCGATATTTATCGCATTATGGGCTGTTATTTCGCATTATGTCATAATACTTATGGCTATTCTCTCTTATTTTACAAGGATTACCATGAAGAGGGGGAATGCCGGCAGCTGGAATTCTGGCTGGAAAAGGAGCAAATATTGGAGGGCTATTCTGGCAACTCCAAAAGTCCTGAAACTCCATGGAATACCTTAAAATAAATAGAGAAAAATCGTCCCCAAAGATGAAGGCCAGGGGGCCCACACCCTGCTCACGAGGGTGGGGGCCGCGCCCCTCCCCCCTGGGCGCACCCCCCTACCTCGTGGGCCCCCTGGTGGCCCTTTGATGCCCATCTTCTCCTATATGAGCTCTTTCGATGAGAAAAAAATCAGAAGCAACCTTTTGGGACGAGACTCCGCCGCCACGAGGCGGAACCTTGGCGGAACTAATCTAGGGCTCCGGTAGAGCTGTTCTGCCGGGGACACTTCCCTCCGGGAGGGGGAAATCATCGTCATCATCATCACCAACGCTCCTCTCATCGGGAGAGGGCAATCTCCATCAACATCTTCACCAGCACCATCTCATCTCCAAACCCTAGTTCATCTCTTGTATCCAATTCTTGTCTCCAAGTCCGGGATTGGTGCTAGTAGGTTGCTAGTAGTGTTGATTACTCCTTGTAGTTCATACTAGTTGGTTTACTTGGTGGAAGATCATATATTGAGATCCTTTATGCATATTATTACCCCTCTATTTATGAACATGAATATGATTTGTGAGTAGTTACGTTTGTTCCCGAGGACAAGGGAGAAGTCTTGCTGTTAGTAGTCATGTGAATTTGGTATTCGTTCGATATTTTGATGAGATGTATGTTGCCTAGCCTCTAGTGGTGTTATGTGAACGTCGACTACATAACACTTCACCATTATTTGGGCCTAGAGGAAGGCATTGGGAAGTAATAAGTAGATGATGGGTTGCTAGAGTGACAAAAGCTTAAACCCTAGTTTATGGGTTGCTTCGTAAGGGGCTGATTTGGATCCATATGTTTCATGCTATGGTTAGGTTTACCTTAATACTTTTGTTGTAGTTGCGGATTGCGATAGAGGTTAATCATAAGTGGGATGCTTGTTCAAGTAAGAACAACACCTAAGCACCGGTCCACCCACATATCAAATTATCAAAGTACCGAACGCGAATCACATGAGCGTGATGAAAACTAGCTTGATGATATTCCCATGTGTCCTCGGGAGCGCTTTTCCTATTATAAGAGTTTGTTATGGCTTGTCCTTTGCTACAAAAAGGATTGGGCCACCTTGCTGCACCTTATGTACTTTTGTTACTTGTTGTTTGTTACAATTTACCTTATCACAAAACTATCTGTTACCACTTATTTCAGTACTTGCTGAGAATACCTTGCTGAAAACCGCTTATCATTTCCTTCTGCTCCTCGTTGGGTTCGACAGTCTTACTTATCGAAAGGACTACGATAGATCCCCTATACTTGTGGGTCATCAAGACTCTTTTCTGGCACCATTGCCGGGGAGCGTAGCGCCTTTGGTAGGTGGAATTTTGCAAGGAAAAAATTATATAGTGTGCTGAAATTTGCTGTCACTTGTTACTATGGAAAGTAATTCTATGAGGGGCTTGTTCGGGGTATCTTTACCCCTTCCAGTAGAGCAAAGAGTTGCCCCTCAACCTACTGAACCTATTGAAAATGAAACTCCTTTTGAATTACCTTCGGGTATCATGGAAAAACAGCTGGCTAATACTTTTACAGGAGATGGAACAAAGCATCCTGACGAGCATCTTTGCTATGTGGATGATATTTGTGGACTATTTAAGCTTGCATGTATACCCGATGATGTTGTTAAGAAGAAGGCTTTTCCTTTATCTTTGAAGGAAGGCGCATTGACATGGTATAGGCTATGTGATACGAGATCATGGAACTATAAAAGAGTGAAATTGGAATTTCATCAAAAGTATTACCCTATGCATCTTGTTCATCATGATCGCAATTATATATATAATTTTTGGCCTCGCGAAGGAGAAAGCATCGCTCAAGCTTGGGGGGGGGGGGGCTTAAATCAATGATATATTCATGCCCCAATCATGACCTCTCAAGAGAAACAATTCTTCAGAATTTTTATGCGCGGCTTTCTGATAACAATCGCACCATGCTCGATACTTCTTGTGCTGGCTCTTTTATGATGAAGACTATTGAATTCAGATGGAATTTATTGGATAGAATTAAACGCAACTCTGAAGATTGGGACCTCGACGAAGGTAAGGAGTTAGGTATGACACCTAAGTTTGATTGTGTTAAATCTTTTATGTATACCGATATTTTCCGTAAGTTTAGCACTAAATATGGACTTGATTCTGAGATAGTAGCTTCTTTCTGTGAATCTTTTGCTACTTATATTGATCTCCCTAAGGAGAAGTGGTTTAAATATCATCCTCCCATAGAAGTAAAAGTAGTTGCACCTATTAAAGTTGAAGAAAAGACTATCACTTATAATGATCCTATTGTTCCCACCTCTTATGTTGAGAAACCACCTTTCCCTGTTAGAGTAAAGGATCATGCTAAAGCTTCAACTGTTGTTCGTAAAAGCAATATCAGAACTTATGTACCTCCTGAGCAAGTTGAAGTAGAACCCAATATTGCAATTGTTAAAGATCTCTTGTCTGATAATATTGATGGGCATGTTATTTAGTTCGAAGGTGAAATTGCTAGAATTGCTAAACCCCGTGCTAAAGATAAACATAGACCTGTGGTAGGCGTGCCTGTTATTTCTGTTAAAATAGGAGATCATTGTTACCATGGCTTATGTGATATGGGTGCGAGTGCTAGTGTTATACCACATACTTTATACGAAGAAATTAAGAATGAAATTGCACCTGCTGAATTAGAAGGTATTGACGTCATAATTAAACTTGCCAATAGAGATGCTATTTCACCAATTGGGATTGTTAGAGATGTTGAAGTCTTGTGTGGGAAAACTAAATATCCTACTTATTTTCTTGTTCTTACTTCTCCGCAAGATAATTTTTGTCCCATTATATTTGGTAGACCCTTCTTGAATACTGTTAATGCTATGATAGACTGCAAAAAGAATGTTGTTACTGTTGGCTTGGATGATATGGTTCATGAGTTTAATTTCTCTAAATTTAGTAAACAACATTGTGAGGAAGAATTGCCTAGTAAGGATGAAAATTATTGGTCTTGCTTCTATTGCTGTACCTCCTAGTGATCCTTTAGAACATTATTTGCTAGACCATGAAAATGAGATGTTCATGAATGAAAGAAGGGAAATAGATGAAGTATTCTTTAAACAAGAACCTATTCTGAAACACAATTTGCCTGTTGAAATCCTAGGGGATCCTCCTCCACCCAAGGGTGATCCCGTGTTTGAGCTTAAACTGTTTCCTGATAATCTTAAGTATGCTTATCTTGATGAAAAGAAAATATATCCTGTTATTATTAGTGCTAACCTTTCAGAGCAGGAAGAAGAAAGATTATTGAAAACTCTGAAGAAGCACCGTGCCGCTATTGGATATACTCTTGATGATCTTAAGGGCATTAGTCCCACTCTATGTCAGCATAAAATAAATTTGGAAGCGGATGCCAAACCAGTTTGTGATCCTCAATGGCGTTTGAATCCTAAAATGAAAGAAATGGTAAGAAAGGAAATACTCAAGCTTCTGGAGGCAGGTATAATTTATCCCGTTGCTGATAGTCAGTGGGTAAGTCCTGTCCATTGCGTCCCTAAGAAGGGAGGTATTACTGTTGTCCCTAATGATAAAGATGAATTGATCCGGCAAAGAATTATCATAGGTTATAGGATGGTAATTGATTTCCGCAAATTAAATAAAGCTACTAAGAAAGATCATTACCCCTTACCTTTTATTGATCAAATGCTAGAAAGATTATGCAAACATACACATTATTGCTTTCCAGATGGTTATTCTGGTTTCTCTCAAATACCTGTGTCGGCTAAAGATCAATCAAAGACTACTTTTACATGCCCTTTTGGTACTTTTGCCTATAGACGTATGCCTTTTGGTTTATGTAATGCACCTGCTACCTTTCAAAGATGCATGATGGCTATATTCTCTGACTTTTGTGAAAAGATTTGTGAGGTTTTCATGGACGATTTTCCGTCTATGGTTCCTCTTTTGATGATTGCTTGAGCAATCTTGATCGAGTTTTGCAGAGATGTGAAGAAACTAAGCTTGTATTGAATTGGGAAAAGTGCCACTTTATGGTTAATGAAGGTATTGTTTTGGGACACAAAGTTTCTGAAAGAGGTATTGAAGTTGATAAAGCCAAGGTTGATGCTATTGAAAAGATGCCATGTCCCAAGGACATCAAAGGTATAAGAAGTTTCCTTGGTCACGCCGGATTTTATAGGAGGTTCATTAAGGACTTCTCAAAAATTTCTCTGCCTCGGACTAATTTATTACAAAAAGATGTACCATTTGTCTTTGATGATGATTGTGTGGAAGCATTTGAAATACTTAAGAAAGCATTAGTCTCTGCACCTATTGTTTAGCCACCTGATTGGAATTTACCCTTTGAAATTATGTGTGATGCTAGTGATTATGCTGTAGGTGCTGTTCTAGGGCAAAGAGTTGATAAGAAGTTAAATGTTATCCATTATGCTAGTAAGACTCTAGACAATGCTCAAAGAAATTATGCTACTACCGAAAAGGAACTTTTAGCAGTTGTATTTGCTTGTGATAAATTCAGACCCTATATTGTTGATTCTAAAGTAACTATTCACACCGATCATGCTGCTATTAAATATCTTATGGAAAAGAAAGATGCTAAACCTAGACTTATTAGATGGGTTCTCTTGCTGCAAGAATTTGATTTGCATATTGTTGATAGAAAAGGAGCTGAGAACCCCGTTGCAGATAACTTATCTAGGTTAGAGAATGTTCTTGATGACCCACTACCTATTGATGATAGCTTTCCTAATGAACAATTTAATGTCATAAGCACTTCTCATAGCACTCCATGGTATGCTGATTATGCTAATTATATTGTTGCTAAATTTATACCACCTAGCTTCACATACCAACAAAAGAAAAAGTTCTTTTATGATTTAAGGCATTACTTTTGGGATGACCCACATCTTTATAAAGAAGGGGTAGATGGTGTTATTAGACGTTGTGTACCTGAGCATGAACAGGAACAGATCCTACGCAAGTGTCACTCCGAAGCTTATGGAGGACACCACGCTGGAGATAGAACTGCACATAAGGTATTGCAATCTGGTTTTTATTGGCCTACTCTCTTCAAGGATGCCCGTAAGTTTGTTTTATCTTGTGATAAATGTCAAAGAATTGGTAATATTAGTAGACGTCAAGAAATTCCTATGAAATATTCACTTGTTATTGAACCATTTGATGTTTGGGGCTTTGATTATATGGGAACTTTTCCTGCCTCTAATGGATATACACATATTTTAGTTGCTGTTGATTACGTTACTAAGTGGGTAGAAGCTATTCCAACTAGTAGTGCTGATCATAACACTTCTATTAAAATGCTTAAGGAAGTTATTTTTCCAAGGTTTGGAGTTCCTAGATATTTAATGACTGATGGTGGTTCACACTTTATTCATCGTGCTTTCCGTAAAATGCTTGCTAAATATGACGTTAATCATAGAATTGCATCTCCATATCACCCACAGTCTAGTGGTCAAGTAGAATTGAGTAATAGAGAGCTCAAATTAATTTTGCAAAAGACTGTTAATAGGTCTAGAAAGAATTGGTCCAAGAAACTTGATGATGCATTATGGGCCTATAGAACTGCATATAAGAATCCTATGGGTATGTCTCCGTATAAAATGGTTTATGGAAAAGCATGTCACTTACCTCTTGAACTAGAACATAAGGCATATTGGGCTATTAAAGAGCTCAACTATGATTTCAAACTTGCCGGTGAGAAGAGGTTATTTGATATTAGCTCACTTGATGAATGGAGAACCCAAGCCTATGAAAATGCCAAGTTGTTTAAAGAAAAAGTTAAAAGATGGCATGACAAAAGGATGCAAAAGCGTGAGTTTAATGTAGGTGATTATGTATTGCTATACAACTCCCGTTTAAGATTTTTTGTAGGAAAACTTCTCTCTGAATGGGAAGGTCCCTACGTTATCAAGGAGGTCTATCATTCCGGTGCCATAAAAATCAAAAACTTCGCAGGCACAAATCCGAAGGTGGTAAACGGTCAAAGGATCAAACACTATATCTCAGGTAATCCTATAAATGTTGAAACTAATATTATTGAAACCGTAACCCCGGAGGAATACATAAGGGACACTTTCCAGAACGTTCCAGACTTCGAAAAGGAATAGGTATGTGTTACGGTAAGTAAACCGACTCCAAAAGAAATTCTAAGGCAATATTACTCCGTTTTGGAGTATTTAGAAAAATAGAAAAATAAGTAGCAGTCCGGGGAGGACACGAGGCCTCCACGAGGGTGGAGGGCGCGCCCTACCCCCGCGCCCCCTACCTCGTGAGCACCTCGTGTGCCCTCCAGACTCCGTTTTCTTGCACGATATGTATTTTGGGCGGTAAAAATTCATTATATATTCTCCTGAAGGTTTTGACTCCCGTATCACGCAAATATCCTCTGTTTTTGTTTTGAGCTGTTTCCATTGCAGATCTGAGGATTCCGGAGACTTGATCATCCTTCTATGAGGGTGAGCCTATGCCATGGAAGGTGGACGACAAGCTTGTATCATCAACAACACCTCCACCGCCAACAAAGGAGGAGACATAATCACATGGGTATGGGCACTCCCCTTGGCAACTGCCAAGCTTGGGGGAGGTGCCCCGGTATCGTATCACCATCACAACTTCTACATTTACCGTTTTTCTTAGTTCGATCCTATTAGTAGTATCTTGTTTTAGTAGAATAAAGTCATGGCATGATTTAGTTTTGAAGTTTTGCTTTATGATCCCTCTATGCAATCGAGTCCGTGAGCTATATTTAATAAAGATTAGTGTTGAGTCAAGGGCTTGATTACTTTGCCATGATCTTGAGTGAATAAAAGAAGAGAATAAAAAGAAACAAAGAGCTCATATTGATCTTATTGAAAGTAATGACTTCACATAGAAAGAGTATGATGATTAAAAGTTGTTGGGAGTTGGCAAATATAGCTTTGGTCATCGTTGCAATTAATAGGAAGTAATAAGGAGAGAGAGGTTTCACATATAGATATATTATCATTGACATCTTTTATGATTGGGAACACTCATTAAAATATGACATGCTAAAGAGTTGATGTTGGACAAGGAAGACAACATAATGAGTTATGTTCTCTTATATCCGAGATAAAGTATGTTGTCATGGTTCCTCTAACATGTTGAGCTTGCCTTTCCCCCTCATGCTAGCCAAATTCTCAGCACCAAGTAGAGATACTACTTGTGCTTCCAAATATCCTTAAACCAGTTTAGCCATGAGAGTCCACTATATCTACCTATGGATTGAGTAAGATCCTTCAAGTAAGTTGTCATCGGTGCAAGCAATAGAAATTGCTCTCTAAATATGCATTACTTATTAGTGCAGAGAAATAAGCTTTGTACGAACTTGTTGTGGACGCAATAAAAGCGACGGACTGCATAATAAAAGTTCACATACAAGGGGCAATATAAAGTGACGTTCTTTTGCATTAAGATTTTGTGCATCCAACCATAAAAGCGCATGGCAACCTCTGATTCCCTCTGCGAAGGGCCTATCTTTTATTATTATCCTCAACTTTATGCAAGAGTCACGGTGAGCTTCACCTTTCCTTTTTCATTTTATCCTTTGGCAAGCCCAGCATGTTGGAAATAACATGATATATATATCTAATTGGATGTAGGGGAGTATGAATTATTATTGTTGACATTACCCTTGAGGTAAAAGGTTGTGGGGCAAAACTATAAGCCCCTATCTTTCTCTGTGTCCGGTTAAAACTCTGTAACCACAAGTATTGCGTGAGGGTTAACTATTATGAAGGACTAAGTGATAGTTGAGTATGTGGACTTGCTTTTAAGCTCTGACATAGACTCTTTCCGATGTTATGACAAATTGCAATTGCTTCAATGACTGAGGGTATAATTTATTGGTGCTCAATAAGGTTTCTGATTCATACTTTGGCTTTGTGAAAAGATCATCACTTTAACATAAGTAATCATATGACAAAATTTATATATGTGGCTGTTATGAGAATAATCATGATGTCTTCATGTCCGTATTTTATTTTTTTATCGATGCCTCTACCTCTAAACATGAGGACATATTTATTTTTATCGGCCTTTTGCTTGAGGACAAGCAAGGTCTAAGCTTGGGGGAGTTGATACGTCGATTTTGCATCATGCTTTTATATCGATATTTATCGCATTATGGGCTATTATTTCGCATTATGTCATAATACTTATGGCTATTCTCTCTTATTTTACAAGGATTACCATGAAGAGGGGGAATGCCGACAGCTGGAATTCTGGCTGGAAAAGGAGCAAATATTGGAGGGCTATTCTGCGCAACTCCAAAAGTCCTGAAACTCCATGGAATACCTTAAAATAAATAAAGAAAAATCATCGCCAAAGATGAAGGCCAGGGGGCCCACACCCTGCTCACGAGGGTGGGGGCGCGCCCCTCCCCCTGGGTGCGCCCCCCTACCTCGTGGGCCCCCTGTTGGCCCTCCGATGCCCATCTTCTCCTATATGAGCTCTTTCGATGAGAAAAAAAATCAAAAGCAACCTTTCGGGACGAGACTCCGCCGCCACGAGGCAGAACCTTGGCGGTACCAATCTAGGGCTCCGGCAGAGCTGTTCTGCCGGGGACACTTCCCTCCGGGAGGGGGAAATCATCGTCATCAGCATCACCAATGCTCCTCGCATCGGGAGAGGGCAATCTCCATCAACATCTTCACCAGCACCATCTCATCTCCAAACCCTTGTTCATCTCTTGTATCCAATTCTTGTCTCCAAGTCCGGGATTGGTGCTAGTAGGTTGCTAGTAGTGTTGATTACTCCTTGTAGTTGATACTAGTTGGTTTACTTGGTGGAAGATCATATGTTCAGATCCTTTATGCATATTATTACCCCTCTGATTATGAACATGAATATGCTTTGTGAGTAGTTACGTTTGTTCCTGAGGACAAGGGAGAAGTCTTGCTGTTAGTAGTCATGTGAATTTGGTATTCGTTCGATATTTTGATGAGATGTATGTTTCCTAGCCTCTAGTGGTGTTATGTGAACGTCGACTACATAACACTTCACCATTATTTGGGCCTAGAGGAAGGCATTGGGAAGTAATAAGTAGATGATGGGTTGCTAGAGTGACAGAAGCTTAAACCCTAGTTTATGCGTTGCTTCGTAAGGGGCTGATTTGGATCCATATGTTTCATGCTATGGTTAGGTTTACCTTAATACTTTTGTTGTAGTTGCGGATGCTTGCGATAGAGGTTAATCATAAGTGGGATGCTTGTTCAAGTAAGAACATCACCCAAGCACCGGTCCACCCACATATCAAATTATCAAAGTACCGAACGCGAATCATATGAGCGTGATGAAAACTAGCTTGATGATATTCCCATGTGTCCTCGGGAGCGCTTTTCCTATTATAAGAGTTTGTTCCGGCTTGTCCTTTGCTAGAAAAAGGATTGGGCCACCTTGCTGCACCTTATTTACTTTTGTTACTTGTTGTTCGTTACAATTTACCTTATCACAAAACTATCTGTTACCACTTATTTCAGTACTTGCAGAGAATACCTTGCTGAAAACCGCTTATCATTTCCTTCTGCTCCTCGTTGGGTTCGACACTCTTACTTATCGAAAGGACTACGATAGATCCCCTATACTTGTGGATCATCAGCAGCTGCGGGCACTCGCGCCGGAAGTGCCCGTGCTCCCTGCACTTGTAGGAGCGCCTGCGCCTGTTGCCGCCGCTCCCCGATGCCGCGCTGCGCCCGTCGTCGTCTTCCCGTGCTCCGCATTGCTGCCGCTCCCGCGCCCGCCACTGTGCCACCGTGACAGGAGCTGTCCGTCCTCCCACTCGTCGTTGTCCTGCTGTCGACGCCGAACTCGCTCGTCGAACACGCGCAGCCGCCCGAGCGCTTTGTCTAACGCCATCGTCGTCACATCGTGGAACTGCTCGATGCCGGCGACGACTGGGAATAGCCGATCCGGCACCGTATCCAGCAGCTTCTTGACGAGCGTCGCGTTGCCTAGCATCTCCCCGAGGTTGGCGTACCTCGCACCTCGCCGCCATCTCTGTGAGCCTCCCGCCGTACACGTCGAGCTCCTCGCTGTCCACCATCTTCAGGCGGTCGAACTCACTGTGCAGCGTCGCCAGCCTCGCCGCACGGACCCGATCAGCGCCGACAAACCTCACCTTCAGGGAGTCCCATACCTCCCTGGCGGTGAGCTTCATCGACACCTGCAGCACTACATCCTCTGGCAACGACCCAAGAAGCAACGCGCGCCCGTCTTGTCCTTCCGCGCGTTCACTGCCGCATCGCCCGGCGCCACCGCCTCCCATACGGTGTGGACGTCGAGGATCGCCTGCGCCTTGATGGCCCAGACCGTGTAGTTGTCCACGGTCAGCATCGGCATCACCATCGTCGCAGATCCGCCCGTGCCGCCGCCGTGTGGGACGAGCACCATGGTCGTCGGTGATCGCCCGAACCGAAGCTCTTTATACCAATTGTTGTTGCAGCTCTCTCTCCCTCACTCAGGACTACAGGTATAAGGAGGAGCACAATACACTGGAGTTTCACCCGGCTGCACACATATTCCCGTTACTATTCCCAGAGCACCAACCCACGTACAGACTAGGATTTTACCACCGTTTTTGTATCCAACAGAAACGTAGCACCCACGCATGCAGTAACAGACTCAAACGTACAACCGGTTATCTAGCTACAATACATAGCGCTCACGGAGTCCATGGCGATCCGGTCTTCCCGCAAACGTGCGCAGCCCACTCCTCCGCAAGACCTGGTGCCATCGTGCTACCGCTGCATCCTGCCTGCCTTGCCACACGATCGCAGGCTCAACCACAGTCCGACTCAACCTAGACTCCTACACGCACGCAGGCCATACAATGCCCAGACACACACATACACACGCCATGCCGCTGTGTCCCGCACGTCCTGCGCGTCTCGGGGGCTGCTACCTCTACAGCGATAGAGCCAAATACCGACCCTGTCCCTTGTGAAGCTCGTGACTCCGAGGTGCCGGGCTCCTCACCGGACTCCGAACCTCCCGCGCCTCTACCAATCGAATCCGATTGGGCGCCGATCATGGAGTTCACCGCTACGGACATCTTTCAGCACTCGCCTTTTGGCGACATCCTTAACTCACTAAAGTATCTCTCATTATCAGGAGAGCCCTGGCCGGACCACGGTCAGGACGGTTGGGACGTGGACGACGAAGAAATTCAAAGCCCACCCATCACCCACTTTGTAGCCACTGTCGATGACCTAACCGACATGCTAGACTTCGACTCTGAAGACATCGACGGTATGGACGACGATGCCAGAGACGACCAAGAACCAGCGCCTACGGGGCACTGGAAAGCCACCTCATCATATGACATATATATGGTGGACATCCCAAAGGATGGGAACGGCGATGGAACAACGGAGGAAGACCCCTCCAAGAAACAGCCTAAGCGCCGGCGTCAGCGGCGCCGCTCTAAATTCCGCCACCGTAAGAATGGAGATTCCGGCACCGGAGACAACAACACCCCGGATAGTGCAAAGACAACCCCCTCTAGCAAGACTCAGCACAGGAGGATGGAGAAGCCAGCCCTCATGAGAGAGCGGCAGACAAGGAGGTAGAAGACGATAATTACATGCCTCCCTCCGGAGACGAGGCAAGCCTCGATGACGACGAATTCGTCGTGCCTTAGGATCCCGTCGAACAAGAGCATTTTAAACGCAGGCTTATGGCCATGGCAAGTAGCCTCAAGAAAAAGCAGCAACATCTTAGAGCTAACCAAGATCTGCTAGCCGATAGATGGACCGAAGTCCTCGCGGCCGAAGAGTACGAACTCGAACGCCCCTCCAAAAGCTACCCGAAACGCAAGCTGCTGCCCCGATTAGAGGAGGAAGCATACAAATCCACATCACCAGTGCACAATACGGCCGACCGGCCACCTCGTGGCCGCGACAGAGAGGCCTCCAGGCCCTCCACTAAAGCCGTACCCCGGCATCGCTCAAAAAGTACAAAGCCACGAGGGAATGCGCCGGACTTGCGAGACATATTGGAGGATAAGGCAAGACAATCAAGATCGATCTACGGATCGCGTGGGCGCCCCACAATACGCGACAATGACCGTCGCGCCGGATACAGCAACTCCGGCCTGGCCGAACATAGTAGACAAAGCTCGCTTGAGCTACGTCGTGATATAGCCCAATATAGAGGCGCCGCACACCCACTATGCTTCACAAATGAAGTAATGGATCATCAAATCCCCGAAGGGTTCAAACCTGTGAACATTGAATCCTACGATGGCACAACAGACCCCGCGGTTTGGATCGAAGACTATCTCCTTCATATCCACATGGCCCGCAGTGATGATCTTCACGCCATCAAATACCTCCCGCTCAAGCTTAAAGGACCAGCTCGGCATTGGCTTAACAGCTTGCCAGCAGAATCAATTGGGTGTTGGGAGGACCTGGAAGCCGAATTCCTTGATAACTTCCAGGGCACATATGTGCGACCACCAGACGCTGATGACCTAAGCCACATAATTCAGTAGCCAGACGAATCGGCCAGACAATTCTGGACATGGTTCTTAACCAAGAAAAATCAAATCGTCGATTGTCCGGATGCAGAGGCCCTTACAGCCTTCAAGCATAACATCCGCGACGAGTGGCTTGCCCGACACCTAGGACAGGAAGAGCCGAAATCCATGGCAGCCCTCACATCACTCATGACCCGCTTTTGCGCGGGAGAGGACAGCTGACTAGCCCGCAGTAACAACCTCAACAAAAATTCTGACAGTCCGGATACCAAGGACCGTAATGGCAGGTCGCGTCGCAACAAGCACAAACGCCGCATTAACAGCGATAATACTGAGGATACGACAGTCAACGCCGGATTCAGAGGCTCCAAACCCGGTCAGCGGAAAAAGCCATTCAAAAGAACTACTCCGGGTCCGTCCAACTTGGACCGAATACTCGACCGCTCGTGCCAGATACACAGCACCCCCAAAAAGCCAGCTAATCACACCAACAGGGATTGTTGGGTATTCAAGTAGGCAGGCAAGTTAATTGCCGAAAACAATGACAAGGGGCTGCATAGCGATGACGAGGAAGAGACCCGGCCGCCGAACAATAGAGGACAGAAGGGTTTCCCCCCACAAGTGCGGACGGTGTACATGATATACGCAACCCACATACCCAAAAGGGAGCGGAAGCGTGCACTCAGGGACATATATGCGATGGAGCCAGTCGCCCCAAAGTTCAATCCATGGTCCTCCTGCCCGATCACTTTTGATCAAAGGGACCACCCACCAGCATCCGCCATGGCGGATTCGCCGCGTTGGTTCTAGACCCAATCATCAACGGGTTTCACCTCACTAGAGTCCTGATGGACGGCGGCAGCAGCCTGAACCTGCTTTACCAGGATATAGTGCGCAAGATGGGCATAGACCCCTCAAGGATTAAACCCACAAAGACGACCTTCAAAGGCGTCATACCAGGTGTAGAGGCCAATTGTACAGGCTCAGTGACAGTGGAAGTGGTCTTCGGATCCCCGGATAACTTCCAAAGCGAGGAGTTAATCTTCGACATAGTCCTGTTCCGCAGCGGCTATCACACACTGCTCGAATGAACCGTGTTTGCAAAATTCAACGCGGTGCCACACTACGCATACCTCAAGCTCAAGATGCCAGGCCCTCGAGGAGTCATCACGGTCAACGGAAACACGGAACGCTCTCTCCAAACGGAGGAACATACAGCGGCTCTCGCAGCGGAAGTGCAGAGCAGCCTCTTAAGGCAATTCTCGAGTCCGGCCGTTAAGCGACCGGACACCGCCAAGCGCGCCCGGGGTAACCTACAACAAGACCACCTGGCACGTTCCGAGCACGCGTAGCAATGCGGCACCAACCCCAGCCCTTGCAAAATTGCAAAACCAATACTCCGCGTACATCACTACGCTCTGAAGATACCATGGGCATAGGGGGAGGGGCACGACCACGACAAGCCCAGAGTGCGGCTCAACCACACCAAGGGCTCCCAAGTGTGTCATCCTTTTTTCCTTTTTTTTCTCTTCTTTTTTTTCTTATTCTCAGGACTCCGTTTACCATAGGCCCTGTCCGGCAGTAGACCTGCCAAACTCACGATGCAACAGCCAGGGAAGAAGAAAGGCCGCGCCGAGTATCCAGGTGGTCTCCATTACGAGCATTATACCTGTTTTATGCACCATTCCGCAGCCTACCCTTGGAGGGGGACATGTTAAATAGTTCCATCCCTTGCTTATCGCACTATTTGTATCATTTTGCATCCATGGCAGTACCTTTTAAATAAACAACGCATCGCTTTTTGCCTATCATTGCATTCCTTTTTATATATATGTTCAATTATGACATATTGCATCCGTACGCTTTGGTACGGCCAAATACACCAGGGGCTTAAGTTCCCCACATTATGATGTGATAAGTCCGAACACTTTCACAAGTGCGGCACCCCGAACTTATAGCATTATATGCATCGGCTCCGAATCATGTCTTGGGTCAATAGTTGGGTTTGCCTGGCTCCCTTGTTTTGGTACCTTACATTCCGTTATATCGGCTAAGGTAGCGCTGGGAGAACCACTGCGATTGTGCCCCAGTTGAGCTGGGCGAGAACCTCAGTGGAGAAAGCTAAAATTGACCGTCATGATGGGGCGAGAGCCGGTCGCTGTTCGAGAGGTTTTTTCGAGTCCCTAAAGACTTATGCCGCTTAGAGCGAGGAACCGGCTTTGTCCGGCCCAGGCGTGGATAGCGCCCCGAATTCGGCCTTCCAAACACTAGGGGCTTCGCCGAAATTTAAAATTATAGAATTCTATGGCTAGGTGAGAGTGTTCAAGATTATAAGTCCGCTTGCCTCGTTCGTCATATTGGGCGCCTCCCTAGATGGACCCAAAAATGGGAACAAGAGCGCTCAAGTTTATCCCAAACACCCAGAACTCGTGGCATGGGGGCTGAAGCCGACGACTTGCCATCTCTCAGATTTGATAAACGGCCGCACAGAAGGTAATATTTTAAATTAACAAGCGTTGCTTAGCGCATATGAACAAAGTTTTCAGCGCACAAGATAACAAAATGTGAGTCTACTCAAATATTACATCGTTGGAGCACTCACCCGCAATAATGCGGGCACCCTTCAGGACACCCTTATAATACATTTCGGGCGTGCGATACTCCTTGCCTGGCGGTGGCGCGTCCGTCACAAGATTCTCAGCGTCCATCTTGCCCCAGTGCACCTTAGCATGGGCAAGGGCCCGACGGGCACCTTAAATGCAGGCGGAGCGCTTGATGACTTCAACCCACGGACAAGCATACACCAGCCGCCGCACCAGGCCGAAGTAGCTCCCAGGCATGGCCTCTTTGGGCCACAGCCAATCTATGAGGCCCTTCATGGCCTGTTCGGCCATCTTGTGGAGCTCAACCAGCTGCTTTAGCTGGTCGCTAAGGGGCATCGGATGTCCGGCCTCAGCATACTGAGACCAGAACACCTTCTCCATCGAGCTCCCCTCCTCGGCTCTGTAGAAAGCGGCAGCGTCGGACACGCTATGGGGCAGATCTGCGAACGCTCCTGGAGAGCTCCGAATTCGGGTAAGTAATAGGTAATTCACTTTTACATGCTTGCTTTGCATGAAGAATGCCTTACCCACCGCTAGTTTCTTCAATGCCTCAATCTCCTGGAGGGCCTTGTGGGCTTCGGCCTTAGCTGCTTTGGCACTCTCAAGAGCCGACGCAAGCTCGGACTCCCGAGTCTTTGAGTCACGCTCCAAACTCTCATGCTTTTCCACGAGAGCCTGGAGCTCTTGCCGTACCTCCGCCACCTGCGCCTCCTGCTTCTCTCGCTCGGCGCGTTCCGCGGCCGCATTGCGTTCAGCCGCGGATACCGCCTCCTTCAAGGTCGCCGCCTCGTTCATGGCCCCTGCAATACCCACGCTATTCCTGTCATTTTTTGCAACCAAATCCTTTTCTATAAGGTACTGCTTTCATAAGGTATTACTTACCTTCCTTGTCCTCGAGCTGCTTCTTGGCAAGGCCGAGCTCGTTCTCGGACCGCTCGAGGCTCTGCTTCAATGCATTGACCTCCGCAGTCAGTGCGACAGAGGTCAGCAGCGCAGCCTCATTCCTATATTGACATATTTATGTTAGACTCCTGCATATATCTTTTTAGATCCTCAGCTCGGCTTTTCTTTCCGAACGCCAAACTAAGCATCAGGGGCTACTGTCTATGCGGTACTATTTTACATATCTTAAAACTCTTACCTCAAAGCCTGTTAGAAGGCTGCTGCAGGCTTCGGTCAGCCCGCTCTCAGCGAGCTGAACCTTCTGAATCACCGCACTCACGACAGTGCGGTGTTCCTCTTTGATGGAAGTGCCGTTGAGCGCCTCCAGCAAGTTATCCGGCGCCTCCGGTTGGACGGAGGCCGCCGGCGTCACAGTCTTGCCCTTCTTACGAAGGGGCCGCCCGCCGGACTCAGGAACCACTGCAGGTTCCGGTGGGGAGTCCGGTCCAAAGTCCGGGAGGTTGCCTTGCGGCACCTCCGGGGCCCCCTCCTCCTAGTGGGTCCCTTTCCGGGATCCCACCTCGGCGTCGTCGCGGAGGGAGGAGGCGGTCGGAAGTGAAGTGCTATCCACATCTGACGTACCCAAGGACCCGCTCGACGAAGCAGGAAGATCATCCTTAGGCGGACTACAGGGTTGTATGCGGCATTAGAAAGACACCATGCAACGAAAAGAAAAGTTATGAGCTATTCGGGAGTCCGGATACTTACGATCTCGCCAGGGGCTTGGCCCTTGAAGGCCAATCCTCGTCGTCGTCGCCGGCGTTGGCGGAATAGTCCGGAGGAAGGGTCCTTCCCTTCTTGGACGCTCCGGCCTCCCCAGTTGGGGAGGCCTTCCTTTTCTTCTCTTCCCCCGTTGGGGGAAGAAGCTTCTTTCTTCTCCTCCTCGTCTTCGCGGGAGGAGTCCGCCTCGGAGTCATCAGATGATGAGTCTGATAACACCAGACGACGGGAACTCTTTCGAGTTCCCGTGGCCTTCTTCTTGGCCTTCTTATCCGTCACCACGTGAGGTGCCGGAACCAGCAGCCCCGTTAAGCGGGCGTCCGCTGGGTCTTCTGGCAAAGGAGCCGGACAGTTAGTCTGCCCGGCCTTCTTCAGCCAGTCCTGTCAAAGGAGAGGGAGTTTAGATCCCGCATAGAGTCAAACTATGAAACAAAAGTGTCCCGTAAAGGGTAAAATAGCTTACCTCACTGGCTTGACGCTGTGAGCTGAATCCGCGATCTTCGGTAGCGGATGCGGGAGCCTCGGCGCCCTTGAACAACACCTTCCAGGCATCTTCGTACGTAGTGTCGAAGAGCCTGCTCAAGGTTCGGTGCTGTGCCGGATCAAATTCCCACAATTTGAAAGCCCGTTGTTGGCACGGGAGAATCCGGCGGATGAGCATGACCTGGACTACGTTGACAAGCTTGAGCTTCTTGTTCACTAGCTTTTGGACGCAGGCTTGGAGTCCGGTCAGCTCCTCCGAATCGCCCCATGTCAGGCCCTTCTCTTTCCAGGAGGTGAGCCGTGTGGGGATGCCAGATCTGAATTCGGGGGCCGCTGCCCGTTCAGGGTCACGCGGCTCGATGATATAGAACCACCCCGATTGCCACCCTTTGATGGTTTCCACAAAGGCGCCTTCGAGCCATGTGACGTTGGGCATCTTGCCCACCATGGCGCCTCCGCACTCCGCTTGGCTGCCCTTCACAACCTTCGGCTTGATTGAAGGTCTTGAGCCACAAGCCGAAGTGGGGCTGGATGCAGAGGAAGGCCTCGCACACAACGATAAACTCCGAGATGTTGAGGATGAAATTCGGGGCCAGATCATGGAAACCCAGGCCATAATAGAACATGAGCACCCGGACGAAGGGGTGGAGTGGGAAGCCCAATCCGCGGAGGAAATGGGGAAGGAATACCACCCTCTCATGGGGCCCGGGGGTGGGGATGAGCTGCCCCTCGTCGGGGAGCCGGTGCGCGATATCGCTGGACAAATATCTGGCGCTGCGCAGCTTCTTGATGTGCCCCTCCGTAACAGAGGTGGCCATCCACTTGCCTCTCGCTCCGGACATGGTTGGAGAAGGTTGAGGTGAGATGTGCGGACTTGGGCGCTGGAGCTCAAGTGCGCGGAGATGGATAAGCAAAGGAGGAAGAAGGCGTAGGTAAAAAGGTGGATCCTTATCCCCTTATATATGGGCGGACGAAACCATGCGTCCCCACCGGCCTAGTAAAACTCGCTTATCTCCCAAGCGCCGCAATCAATGGCGCGGTTGGGTTACCCACGTCCGTATTGATGGGAATCCCGGAATAAGGGGAACACGATCTCTGCTTCGACAAGACGTGCCAAGGAAACCGCTTCGCTAAACGCGCTGAGGTGGAACAATAAAAATAATTCGAGTAAAGGCCTGGCCATGGCGTGATGTCATGCTACAAAATACGTTAGCAGATTGAAGTTGTGTAAATATTATTCTCTCTACGGTGGTAAGTGGAATTTATTTTGCAGAGCCGGACACTATCCTGGTGTTCACAATCTTCTATGAAGAATTTGGAGGAGGAACCCGCCTTGCAATGCCGAAGACAATATGCGCGCCAGACTCGTCGTCATTGAAGCCTGGTTCAGGGGCTACTGAGGGAGTCCTGGACTAGGGGGTGTCCGGATAGCCGAACTATCATCATTGGCCGGACTCCAAGACTATGAAGATACAAGATTGAAGACTTCGTCCCGTGTCCGGATGGGACTTTCCTTGGCGTGGAAGGCAAGCTTGGCGATACGGATATGTAGATCTCCTACCATTGTAACCGACTCTGTGTAACCCTAGCCCTCTCCGTTGTCTATATAAACCGGAGGGTTTTAGTCCATAGGACGAACAACAATCATACCATAAGCTAGCTTCTAGGGTTTAGCCTCCTTGATCTCGTGGTAGATCCACTCTTGTACTACCCATATCATCAATATTAATCAAGCAAGACGTAGGGTTTTACCTCCATCGAGAGGGCCCGAACCTGGGTAAAACATCGTGTCCCTTGTCTCCTGTTACCATCCACCTAGACGCACAGTTCAGGACCCCCTACCTGAGATCCGCCGGTTTTGACACCGACACCGTGGCTTATTCCAGCAACCCCATTCATCACCAGCGTACCAAGCATGTGGAGCTGGACATCCATTTCGTCCGAGAGCGCATGGTGATTGGTGACTTCCGCGTGCTCCACGTCCCCACGCGCCAACAGTTTGCCGATGTGATGACGAAGGGGCTGCACACCGACGTGTTTCACGACTTCCGGTCCAGTCTTTGCGTCGCTCCTTGCGACGTCACGACTGTAGGGGTGTTAAACTCATGTATTTGTACCTGTATTCCTGTATAGTAGAGCGTCAGAGTGTGCGTGTGTGCAGTTTTCAGAGTCAGCACACACGATCACCTGTTCGAGGCATGGCCCGGCCATGATCACCATCATGGGCTCGCGCCCTCTGCTCCCTCCTGTATAAGTGTAACTCTCTTGATCAATGCAAAGTGTGTTCGATCTTCTCTCCCTCAAACATCCATCAATGTAACATTCTGGAGAGGGCTGTCAGATTTAATCAGGGATGAGGCACGCCATTCAGCTTGTGCAGGTGCTCTGCAGTTGCGTGTTCTAATCCCAGTTGATTGGGATGCGCACTAATCTTTCTCCCTCTCTCTTTTTCTACTGTGCGTTTATGTTGCCCTCCTGCGCTTTACTATCCTTTCTACGTTTTCAATACATCGAGATGAAAGCCTTTTGCATTTTCTCTAAAGAAACACATTCTGGCGAAGGTGCGTATACATCACAATGAGATATGTTCAGGAAAAAACCATTGGATCTATTGCATGTTTACCTTTGCTAAGTCCAATCAAGCAAGCATTTTTTTGGTTTTGCAAATTACCCTGCTGATTGATGCCAACCTAGCACATTAAAGTAGAATTGATGAACACAAATGTCACCGAGAGATCAATTCAGCATTTGAGTTCACAAAGTGTACCTGGTACATGATTCGGCTGAAGGAAGAGTGTCTTTTATGTCCAGCGAACGGCGTCCTTACCCACGATGCCATCAAACAGGCGCCATGCGTCACCGACAGCCCTGCACATGGAGAAGGCGTTGATCAGCGCAGACCCGACGAAGGTGACCATGCAAGACTGATGACCCACAAGTGTTGGGGATCTATCGTAGTCCTTTCGATAAGTAAGAGTGTCGAACCCAACGAGGAGTAGAAGGAAATGATAAACGGTTTTCAGTAAGGTTTTCTCTGCAAGCACTGAAATTGTAGGTAATAGATAGTTTTGTGATAAGATAAATAGTAACAAGCAATAAGTAAATAAAGTAAATAAAGTGCAGCAAGGTGGCCCAATCCTTTATGTAGCAAAGGATAAGCCTGGACAAACTCTAATAATGAAAAAGGAGCTCCCGAGGACACATTGGGAATTATCGTCAAGCTAGTTTTCATCACACTCATATGATTCGCGTTCGGTACTTTGATAATTTGATATGTGGGTGGACCGGTACTTGGGTACTGCCCTAACTTGGACAAGCATCCCACTTATGATTAACCCCTATTGAAAGCATCCGCAGATACAAAAAGAAGTATTAAGGTAAACCTAACCACAGCATTAAGCGTATGGATCCATATCAGCCCCTAATGAAGCAACGCATAAACTAGGGTTTAAACTTCTGTCACTCTAGCAACCCATCATCTACTTATTACTTCCCCATGCCTTCCTCTAGGCCCAAATAATGGTGAAGTGTCATGTAGTCGACGTTCACATAACACCACTACAGGAAAAGACAACATACATCTCATCGAAATATCGAACGAATACCAAATTCACATGACTACTAATAGCAAGACTTCACCCATGTCCTCAGGAACAAACGTAACTACTCACAAATCATATTCATGTTCATAATCAGAGGAGTAATAATTGTTGGAAATATGCCCTAGAGGCAATAATAAAAGTATTATTATTATATTTCCTTGTTCATGATAATTGTCTTTTATTCATGCTATAACTGTATTATTCGGAAATCGTAATACACGTGTGAATACACAGACCACAATATGTCCCTCGTGAGCCTCTAGTTGACTAGCTCGTTGTGATCAACAGATAGTCATGGTTTCCTGGCTATGGACATTGGATGTCATTGATAACGGGATCACATCATTAGGAGAATGATGTGATGGACAAGACCCAATCCTAAGCCTAGCACAAAAGGTCGTGTAGTTCGTTTGCTAGAGCTTTGCCAATGTCAAGTATCTCTTCCTTTGACCATGAGATCGTGTAACTCCTGGATACCGTAGGAGTGCTTTGGGTGTATCAAACGTCACAACGTAACTGGGTGACTATAAAGATGCACTACAGGTATCTCCGAAAGTATCTATTGTTTTATGCGGATCGAGACTGGGATTTGTCACTCCGTGTAAACGGAGAGGTATCTCTGGGCCCACTCGGTAGGACATCATCATATGCGCAATGTGACCAAGGAGTTGATCACGGGATGATGTGTTACGGAACGAGTAAAGTGACTTGCCGGTAACGAGATTGAACAAGGTATTGGATACCGACGATCGAATCTCGGGCAAGTAACATACCGATAGACAAAGGGAATTGTATACGGGATCAATTGAGTCCTTGACATCGTGGTTCATCCGATGAGATCATCGTGGAACATGTGGGAGCCAACATGGGTATCCAGATCCCGCTGTTGGTTATTGACCGGAGAACGTCTCGGTCATGTCTGCATGTCTCCCGAACCCGTAGGGTCTACACACTTAAGGTTCGATGACGCTAGGGTTATAAAGGAAGCTTGTATGTGGTTACCGAATGTTGTTCGGAGTCCCGGATGAGATCCCGGACGTCACGAGGAGTTCCTGAATGGTCCGGAGGTAAAGATTTATATATAGGAAGTCCTGTTTCGGCCATCGGGACAAGTTTCGGGGTCATCGGTATTGTACCGGGACCACCGGAAGGGTCCCGGGGGCCCACCGGGTGGGGCCACCTGCCCCGGGGGGCCACATGGGCTGTAGGGGGTGCGCCTTGGCCTACATGGGCCAAGGGCACCAGCCCCAAGAAGCCCATGCGCCTAGGGAACCCTAGAGGGAAGAGTCCTCGAGGGGGAAGGCACCTCCGAGGTGCCTTGGGGAGGATGGACTCCTCCCCCCCTCTTGGCCGCACCCCTTTCTTGGAGTAGGGGGCAAGGCTGCGCCTCCCCCCTCTCCCCTGCCCCTATATATAGTGGAGGGAAGGGAGGGCATCCATACCTGAGCCCTTGGCGCCTCCCTCCCTCCCGTGACACCTCCTCCTCTCCCGTAGGTGCTTGGCGAAGCCCTGCAGGATTGCCACGCTCCTCCATCACCACCACGCCGTTGTGCTGCTGCTGGATGGAGTCTTCCTCAACCTCTCCCTCTCTCCTTGCTGGATCAAGGCGTGGGAGACGTCACCGGGCTGTACGTGTGTTGAACGCGGAGGTGCCGTCCGTTCGGCACTTGATCATCGGTGATCTGAATCACGACGAGTACGACTCCATCAACCCTGTTCACTTGAATGCTTCCGCTTAGTGATCTACAAGGGTATGTAGATGCACTCTCCCTCCTACTCGTTGCTGGTCTCTCCATAGATAGATCTTGGTGTTTCGTAGGAAATTTTTTGAATTTCTGCTACGTTCCCCAACAGTGGCATCATGAGCTAGGTCTATTGCGTAGATTCTTTGCACGAGTAGAACACAAAGTAGTTGTGGGCGTTGATGTTGTTCAATATGCTTACCGTTACTAGTCCAATCTTGTTTCGACGGTATTGTGGGATGAAGCGGCCCGGACCGACCTTACACGTACTCTTACGTGAGACAGGTTCCACCGATTGACATGCACTTGGTGCATAAGGTGGCTAGCGGGTGCCAGTCTCTCCCACTTTAGTCGGAACGGATTCGATGAAAAGGGTCCTTATGAAGGGTAAATAGCAATTGGCATATCACGTTGTGGTCTTGCGTAGGTAAGAAACGTTCTTGCTAGAAACCCATAGCAGCCACGTAAAACATGCAACAACAATTAGAGGACGTCTAACTTGTTTTTGCAGGGTATGCTATGTGATGTGATATGGCCAAAAGGATGAGATGAATGATATGTGATGTATGAGATTGATCATGTTCTTGTAATAGGATTCACGACTTGCATGTCGATGAGTATGACAACCGGCAGGAGCCATAGGAGTTGTCTTTATTTTTTGTATGACCTGCGTGTCATTGAAGAACGCCATGTAACTTACTTTACTTTATTGCTAAACGCGTTAGCCATAGAAGTAGAAGTAGTCGTTGGCGTGACAACTTCATGAAGACACGATGATGGAGATCATGATGATGGAGATCATGGTGTCATGCCGGTGACAAGATGATCATGGAGCCCCGAAGATGAAGATCAAAAGGAGCAAAATGATATTGGCCATATCATGTCACTATTTGATTGCATGTGATGTTTATCATGTTTATGCATCTTGTTTACTTAGGACGACGGTAGTAAATAAGATGATCCCTTACAA
>NC_057804.1:25423575-25448088 GCF_018294505.1 Triticum aestivum | reverse complement strand
TACAGTTCGTCGCTTCTAAGCACCACGTGATGATCGGGTGTGATGGATTCTTACGTTCACATACAACGGGTGTAAGACAGATTTACACAGCAATACACTTAGGGTTAACTTGACGAGCCTAGCATGTACAGACATGGCCTCGGAACACGGAGACCGAAAGGTCGAGCATGAGTCGTATAGTAGATACGATCAACATGAAGATGTTCACCGACGTTGGCTAGTCCGTCTCACGTGATGATCGGACACGGCCTAGTTGACTCGGATCATGTGATCACTTAGATGACCAGAGGGATGTCTATCTGAGTGGGAGTTCATAAGATGAACTTAATTATCCTGAACATAGTCAAAAGACCTTTTGCAAATTATGTCGTAGCTCACGCTATAGTTCTACTGTTTTAGATATGTTCCTAGAGAAAATATAGTTGAAAGTTGAAAGTAGCAATTATGCAGACAGTAGATAGCTTATGTCCTTAATGCACCGCTTAGTGTGCAGAACCCCAAACGTCGTTTGTGGATGTTGCGAACATCGGACATACACGTTTTGATAACTACGTGATAGTTCAGTTAAATGGTTTAAGTAGAGGCACCAAAGACGTTTTTCGAAACGTCGCGGAACATATGAGATGTTTCGAGGGCTGAAATTGGGATTTCAGGCTCGTGCTCACGTCAAGAGGTATAAGACCTCCGACGATTCTCTTAGCCTGCAAACTAAGGGAGAAAATCTCAATCGTTGAGCTTGTGCTCAGATTGTCTGAGTGCAACAATCACTTGAATTGAGTGGGAGTTGATCTTCCAAATGAGATAGTGATGTTTCTCCAAAGTCATTGCCACCGAGCTGCTAGAGCTTCGTGATGAACTATAACATATCAGGGATAAATAAGATGATCCTTGAGGTATTCACGATGTTTGACACCGCGAAAGTAGAAATAAAGAAGGAGCATCAATTGTTGATGGTTGGTGAAACCACTAGTTTCAAGAAGGGCAAGGGCAAGAAGGGATACTTCATGAAACGACAAATTAGCTGCTGCACCAATGAAGAAACCCGAGGTTGAACCCAAACCCGAGACTAAGTGCTTCTGTAATAAGGGGAACAACCACTGGAGCAGCATTACCCTAGATACTTGGTAGATGAGAAGGCTGGCAAGGTCGATAGAAGTATATTGGATATACATTATGTTAATGTGTACTTTACTAGTACTCCTAGTAGCACCAGGGTATTAGATACCGGTTCGGTTGCTAAGTGTTAGTAACTCGAAATAAAAGCTACGGAATAAACGGAGACTAGCTAAAGGTGAGCTGACGATATATGTTGGAAGTGTTTCCAAGTTTGATGTGATCTAACATCGCACGCTCCCTCTACCATCAAGATTAGTATTAAACCTGAATAAGTGCTCTTGCACCTAAAGGAATGGTTTATTGAATTTTGATCGTAGGGATACACATTTTCATGCCAAAAGATATAAGATAGTAATGATAGTACCACTTACTTGTGGCACTGCCATGTAAGTCATAATGGTATAAAACGCATGAAGAAGCTCCATGTTGATGGATCTTTGGCCTCACTCGTTTTTGAAAAGTTTGAGACATGCGAACCATGTCTATTGGTGTATATGCATGAAGAAACTCCATGCAAATGGACCGTTTGAACTCACTTGATTTTGAATCACTTGAGATATGCAAATCATACCACATGGGCAAGATGACTGAAAAGCCTCGGTTTCAGTAAGATGGAACAAGATAGCAACTTGTTGGAAGTAACACATTTTGATGTGTGTAGTCCAATGAGAGCTGAGGCATGCAGTGAATATCGTTATGATCTCACTTCACAGATGATTCGAGTAGATGTTGAGAATATTTACTTGATGAAACACAAGTCTGAATTATTGAATGGTTCAAGTAATTTCAGAGTGAAGTAGCAGATCATTGTGACAAGAGGATAAAATGTCTATGATATGATCATAGAGATGAATATCTGAGTTACGAGTTTTGGCACACAATTAAGACATTGTGGAAATTGTTTCGCAATTAATACCGCCTGGAACACCATAATGTGATGGTGTGTCCGAACATCATAGTTTCACCCTATTGGATATGGTGCGTACCATGATGTCTCTTATCGAATTACCACTATCGTTCATGGGTTAGGCATTAGAGACAACCACATTCACTTTAAAATAGGACACCACGTAATTCCGATGAGATGACACCGTATGAATTATGGTTTAGAGAAACCTAAGTTGTCGTTTCTTAAAGGTTTGGGGCTGCGACGCTTATGTGAAAAAGTTTCAGGATTAAGCTCGAACCCAAAGCGGATAAAATGCATCTTCATAGGAAACCCAAAACAGTTGGGTATACCTCCTAATTCAGATCCGAAAGCAATAAGGGATTGTTTCTAGAATCGGGTCCTTTCTCGAGGAAAGGTTTCTCTCGAAAGAGTTGAGTGGGAGGATGGTGGAGACTTGATAAGGTTATTGAACCGTCTCTTCAACTAGTGTGTGACAGGGCACAGGGAGTTGTTCCTGTGGCACCTACACCAATTGAAGTGGAAGCTTATGATATTGATCATGAAACTTCGGATCAAGTCACTCCCAAACCTCGTAGGATGACAAGGATGCGTACTACTTCAGAGTGGTACGTAATCCTGTCTTGAAGGTCATGTTGCTAGATAACAATGAACCTACGAGCTATGGAGAAGCGATGGTGGGCCCGGATTCCGATAAATGGCTCGAGGCCATAAAATCCGAGAATGGATCCATGGACTTTGGTGGACTTGCCCGATGATCGGCAAGCCATTAAGATAAATGGATCTTTAAGAAGAAGACGGACGTGGATGGTAATGTCACCGTCTATGAGGCTCGACTTGTGGCGAAGAGTTTTTCACAAGTTCAAGGAGTTGACTACGATGAGATTTTCTCACTCGTAGCGATGCTTAAAGTCCGTCGGATTCAGGTTAGCATTAGCTGTATTTATGAAATCTGGCAGATGGATAACAAGACAAGTTTCCTTACCAGTTTTCGTAAGGAAAGGTTGTATGCAATACAATCAAAAAAGTTTTGTCGATCCTAAGGATGCTAAAAGGTATGCTAGCTCTAGCGATCCTTCTAAGGACTGGAGTGAGCATCTCGGAGTTGGAATGTGTGCTTTGATGATGATCAAAGATTTTGGGTTTGTACAAAGTTTACGAGAAACTTGTATTTCCAAAGAAGTGAGTGGGAGCACTATAGAATTTCTGATGAATATATGTAGTTGACATATTGTTGATCAGAAATGACGTAGAATTTCTGGAAAGCATATAGGGTTATTTTGAAAGTGTTTTTCAATGGAAAGCCTGGATTAAGCTACTTGAACATTGAGCATCAAGATCTATAAGGATAGATCAAAATGCTTAATAATACTTTCAAATGAGCACATACCTTGACATGATCTTGAAGGTGTTCAAGATGGACCAGTCAAAGAAGGAGTTCTTGCCTGAGTTGTAAGGTACGAAGTTAAGACTTAAAGCTCGACCACGGCAGAATAGAGAGAAAGGACGAAGGTCGTCCCCTATGCTTAAGACGTAGGCTCTTCAGTATGCTATGCTGTGTACCGCACCTGAAGTGTGCCTTGCCATGAGTCAGTCAAGGGGTACAAGAGTGATCCAAGAATGGCTCACAGGACAGCGGTCAAAGTTATCCTTAGTAACTAGTGGACTAAGGAATTTTCTCGATTATGGAGGTGGTAAAAGAGTTCGTCGTAAAGGTTACGACGATGCAAGCTTGACACCTATCCGGATAGCTCTGAGTAGAGATACCGGATACGTATAATGGAGCAACAATTAGGGTAGCTCCAAGTAGAACAGTTGTTTGGAATAGCTCCAAATAGAGCGTGGAAGCTGCATCTAGGAGATGACATAGAGATTTGTAAAGCACACACGGATCTGAAAGGTTCAGACCCGTTGACTAAAAAACCTCTCTCACAAGCAACATGATCAAACATAAAACTCATTGAGTGTTAATCACATAGTGATGTGAACTAGACTACTGACTCTAGTAAACTCTTGGGTATTAGTCACATGGCGATGTGACCTGTGAGTGTTAATCACATGGCGATGTGAACTAGATTATTGACTCTAGTGCAAGTGGGAGACTGTTGGAAATATGCCCTAGAGGCAATAATAAAAGTATTATTATTATATTTCCTTGTTCATGATAATTGTCTTTTATTCATGCTATAACTGTATTATTCGGAAATCGTAATACACGTGTGAATACACAGACCACAATATGTCCCTCGTGAGCCTCTAGTTGACTAGCTCGTTGTGATCAACAGATAGTCATGGTTTCCTGGCTATGGACATTGGATGTCATTGATAACGGGATCACATCATTAGGAGAATGATGTGATGGACAAGACCCAATCCTAAGCCTAGCACAAAAGGTCGTGTAGTTCGTTTGCTAGAGCTTTGCCAATGTCAAGTATCTCTTCCTTTGACCATGAGATCGTGTAACTCCTGGATACCGTAGGAGTGCTTTGGGTGTATCAAACGTCACAACGTAACTGGGTGACTATAAAGATGCACTACAGGTATCTCCGAAAGTATCTATTGTTTTATGCGGATCGAGACTGGGATTTGTCACTCCGTGTAAACGGAGAGGTATCTCTGGGCCCACTCGGTAGGACATCATCATATGCGCAATGTGACCAAGGAGTTGATCACGGGATGATGTGTTACGGAACGAGTAAAGTGACTTGCCGGTAACGAGATTGAACAAGGTATTGGATACCGACGATCGAATCTCGGGCAAGTAACATACCGATAGACAAAGGGAATTGTATACGGGATCAATTGAGTCCTTGACATCGTGGTTCATCCGATGAGATCATCGTGGAACATGTGGGAGCCAACATGGGTATCCAGATCCCGCTGTTGGTTATTGACCGGAGAACGTCTCGGTCATGTCTGCATGTCTCCCGAACCCGTAGGGTCTACACACTTAAGGTTCGATGACGCTAGGGTTATAAAGGAAGCTTGTATGTGGTTACCGAATGTTGTTCGGAGTCCCGGATGAGATCCCGGACGTCACGAGGAGTTCCTGAATGGTCCGGAGGTAAAGATTTATATATAGGAAGTCCTGTTTCGGCCATCGGGACAAGTTTCGGGGTCATCGGTATTGTACCGGGACCACCGGAAGGGTCCCGGGGGCCCACCGGGTGGGGCCACCTGCCCCGGGGGGCCACATGGGCTGTAGGGGGTGCGCCTTGGCCTACATGGGCCAAGGGCACCAGCCCCAAGAAGCCCATGCGCCTAGGGAACCCTAGAGGGAAGAGTCCTCGAGGGGGAAGGCACCTCCGAGGTGCCTTGGGGAGGATGGACTCCTCCCCCCCTCTTGGCCGCACCCCTTTCTTGGAGTAGGGGGCAAGGCTGCGCCTCCCCCCTCTCCCCTGCCCCTATATATAGTGGAGGGAAGGGAGGGCATCCATACCTGAGCCCTTGGCGCCTCCCTCCCTCCCGTGACACCTCCTCCTCTCCCGTAGGTGCTTGGCGAAGCCCTGCAGGATTGCCACGCTCCTCCATCACCACCACGCTGTTGTGCTGCTGCTGGATGGAGTCTTCCTCAACCTCTCCCTCTCTCCTTGCTGGATCAAGGCGTGGGAGACGTCACCGGGCTGTACGTGTGTTGAACGCGGAGGTGCCGTCCGTTCGGCACTTGATCATCGGTGATCTGAATCACGACGAGTACGACTCCATCAACCCCGTTCACTTGAACGCTTCCGCTTAGCGATCTACAAGGGTATGTAGATGCACTCTCCCTCCTACTCGTTGCTGGTCTCTCCATAGATAGATCTTGGTGTTTCGTAGGAAATTTTTTGAATTTCTGCTACGTTCCCCAACAATAATATGCATAAAGAATCTGAACATATGATCTTCCACCAAGTAAACCAATTAGCATCAACTACAAGGAGTAATCAACACTACTAGCAACCCACAGGTACCAATTGTGGTTTTGATACAAGATTGGATACAAGAGATGAACTAGGGTTTTGAGAGGAGATGGTGCTGGTGAAGATGTTGATGGAGATTGACCCCCTCCCTATGAGAGGATCGTTGGTGATGACGGTGGTGATGACTTCCCCCTCCCGAAGGGAAGTGTCCCCGGCAGAACAGCTCCGCCAGAGCCCTAGATTGATTCCGCCAAGGTTCCGCCTCATGGCGGAGGAGTCCCATCCTATAAGCTTTCCCACGATTTTTTCCAGGGTAAAAGTGATGATATAGCAGAAGATGGACGCCGGAGGCCCACCAGGGAGCCCAGGAGATAGGGGGGCGCGCCCTATAGGGGGGGTGCCCCTGTCTCCTAGATAGGGTGTGGGCCTCCTGGCCTATTTCTTTCGCTCATAAATTCTTATTAAATCCAAATCGTTGTTTCGTGGAGTTTCAGGACTTTTGGAGCTGTGCAGAATAGGTTTCCAACGTTTGCTCCTTTTCCAGCCAGAATTCCAGCTGCCGGCATTCCCCCTCTTCATGGTAAACCTTGTAAAATAAGAGAGGATAGCCATAAGTATTGAGATATAATGTGTAATAATAGCCCATAATGCAATAAATATTGATATAAAAGCATGATGAAAAATGGACGTATCAACTCCCCCAAGCTTAGACCTCGCTTGTCCTCAAGCGGAAGCCGAAATCGAAAAATATGTCCACATGTTTAGAGATAGAGGTGTCGATAAAAATAAAATACGAACATGAGGGCATCATGATCATTCTAATAACAACAACATATATAGATTTTGTCATATGATTTCCTATGCTCAAGTAATAAGCGATTCACAATGTCAAGTATGGTTCAAAAACTTCATTGGGAACTAACAAACTATAATGTCAGTCATTGAAGCAATTGCAATTTATCGTAACATCAGAAAAAGTCCATAATAGAGCTTTTCAGCAAGCTCACATACTCAACTATCTCGTAGTCTCCTACTACTACTAACACTCACGCAGTACTTGTGGTTATAGAATTTCAGCCGGACACTGAGAAAGATAGGGGCTTATTGTGTTGCCTCCCAACGTATTCACCTTTAGGTGATGTCAACAATAATAGCCCATGCCAACTTACATCCAATTGGATATATGTATCATGATCTTTCAAACACGAGGAGCTTGCAAAAGGATAAAATGAAAAAAAGGGAAAGGTGAGGATCACCTTGACTCAAGCATAAAGTAAAAACATAAAGTAAAAGATAGGCCCTTCGCAGAGGGAAGCAGAGGTTGTCATGCGCGTTTAGGGTTGATGCACAAAATCTTAATGCAAAAGAATGTCACTTTATATTGCCCCTTGTATGTGGACCTTTATTATGCAGTCTGTCGCTTTTATTACTTCCACAACAAGTTCGTACAAAGTTTATTTTCTCTGCACTAATAAGTCATGCATATTTAGAGAGCAATTTTTATTGCTTGCAGCGATGACAACTTACTTGAAGGATCTTACTCAATCCATAGGTAGGTATGGTGGACTCTCATGGCAAAACTGGATTTAAGGATATTTGGAAGCACAAGTAGTATCTCTACTTGGTGCAAGGAATTTGGCTAGCATGAGGGGGAAAGGCAAGCTCAACATGTTTGGAAGGTCAATGACAATATACTTTAACTGAGATGTCGGAAAACATAAACTATTACGTTGTCTTCCTTGTCCAACATCAACTCTTTTAGCATGTCATACTTAATGAGTGCTTCACAATCATAAAAGATGTACAAGATAATATATTTATATGTGAACCCCTCTTTTCTTATCACTTCCTACTAATTGCAACGATGACCAAGGCTACGTTCATCAACTCTCAACAATTTTTATGCCTCATACTTTCTATGTGTGAAGTTATCACTATCCATAAGGTCAATATGAACTCTTTTATTCTTTCTACTTTCTCAAGATCATAGCAACAAAGCAAAGCCCTTGACTCAACACTAATCTTTGTTATAGATAGCACACAGACTCGATTTACATAAAGAGATCACAAAGAAAAACTTGAAACTACTTGATATCAAAACTTCAAACTACTAGATCGAGATACTACTAAAAGGATCGAACTAAATAAAGCAGTAAAGATAGGAGTGTGATGGTGATACGATACCGGGGCATCTCCCCCAAGCTTGGCAGATGCCAAGGGGAGTGCCCATACCCATGTAATTATTTCCTCGGAGGTGGTGAAGTAGGAGTTGTTGATGATATAGGCTTGTCGTCTATCTTCCAAGGCATAGGCTCTCCATCATAAAAGGATGATCGAGTCTCCGGGATCCTTAAATCTGCAGCCAAACTCATTCGCTTGTATATTCATACTCACAGTTCTGGTTTTGCAGGTCATAGATCTGGGCTTGGAGGTGCTCGATTTTCTCTTGAAGCTTGAAGATGGTCTCCCCAATGACTTTAGCGTCTAGCATGTGGTTGTTGGTGAACTCCGTGATCATCATCTGGTTAGCGTTGAGTCCACGCTGCACCATCCCTTGACACTTGAAAACTTCCTGTTCCACGGCTTCGAGCTTTGTCTCCACGCTCCCGGTACGCCTTGGTCCCTCCACATCGCGGATGTGCAGCACCGCCTCACGCATCTCAATGGTTTGAGGGTGTTGCAGCACCTCCGCGAGATAGGGGTTGATAATCCTCTCAAAAAACTTGTCCTTGGGAGTGCTTGAAGACGCCATGATGCTCTAGATCTGAAACAGAAACAACTCGAAACAAAAATAGAGGATATTTGCGTGATACGATGGTCAAAACCTTCGGGAGTTTATATAATGAATTTTTATCGACCAAAATACGTAACATGCACGAAAATGGAGTCCGGGAGGCACACGAGGTGCCCACGAGACAGGGGGCGCGCCCTACAGGGGGGGGGGGGGCGCCCTCCACTCTCGTGGGGGCCTCGTGTCCCTTTCGGACTACTTCTTTCTTCCTAAAATTCTTAAATAATCCAAAACTGATAAAAATTTGCCATTAGAGTTGTTTTGGAGTCAGTTTACTTACCGTACCACATACCTATGCCTTTTCGGAGTCTGGAGCGTTCTGGAAAGTGTCCCTTATGTATTCCTCAGGAGTTACGGTTTCAATAATATTAGTTTCAACATTGATAGGATTACCTGAAATATAATGTTTAATTCTTTGACCGTTTACCACCCTCAGATTTGTGCCTTCGAAGTTGTTGATTTTTATAGCACCAGAACGATAGACCTCCTCGATAACGTAGGGACCTTCCCATTTTGACAGAAGTTTTCCTGCAAAAAATCTTAAACAAGAGTTGAATAATAACACATAATCTCCTACGTTAAACTCACGCTTTTGTATCCTCTTATCATGCCAGCGTTTGATTATTTCTTTGAAAAGCTTGGCATTCTCATATGCTTGGGTTCTCCATTCATCAAGTGAGCTAATATCAAATACTCTCTTCTCACCGGCAAGTTTGAAGTCATAATTGAGCTCTTTAATAGCCCAATATGCCTTATGTTCAAGTTCAAGAGGTAAATGACACGCTTTTCCATAAACCATCTTATATGGAGACATACCCATAGGATTTTGTATGCAGTTCTATAGGCCCATAATGCATCATCAAGTTTTTTGGACCAATTCTTTCTAGATCTATTTACAGTCTTCTACAAAATTAATTTGAGCTCTCCATTGCTCAACTCTACTTGACCACTAGACTGCGGATGATTAGGAGATGCTATTCTATGATTGACATCATACTTAGCAAGCATCTTACGGAAAGCACCATGAATAAAATGTGAACCACCATCAGTCATAAGATATCTAGGGACTCTGAACGTCGGAAAAATAACTTCTTTAAGCATTTTAATTGAAGTGTTATGATCAACACTACTAGTTGGAATAGCTATATTCTACCCACTTAGTAACGTAATCAACAACAACTAAAATATGTGTATAACCATTAGAGGCAGGAAAAGGTCCCATATAATCAAAGCCCCAAACATCAAACGGTTCAATAACAAGAGAGTAATTCATAGGCATTTCTTGACGTCTACTAATGTTACCTATTCTTTGACATTCATCACAGGATAAGACAAACTTACGAGCATCTTTGAAGAGAGTAGGCCAATAAAAACCAGATTGTAGTACCTTGTGTGCAGTTCTATCTCCAGCATGGTGCCCTCCATAAGATTCAGAGTGACACTTGCGTAGGATCTGTTCCTGTTCATGCTCAGGCACACAACGTCTAATAACACCATCTACTCCTTCTTTATAAAGGTGTGGATCATCCCAGAAGTAATGTCTTAAATCATAAAAGAACTTTTTCTTTTGCATGTATGTAGCTAGGCGGTATATATTTAGCAACAATGTAATTAGCATAATCAGCATACCAAGGAGCAGTACGAGAAGCATTGACGACCGCTAATTGTTCATCAGGAAAACTCTCATTAATAGGCAGTGGGTCATCAAGAACATTTTCTAACCTAGACAAGTTATCTGCAACGGGGTTCTTAGCTCCCTTTCTATCAATAATATGCAAGTCAAATTCTTGGAGCAGGAGAACCCATCTAATGAGTCTAGGCTTAGCATCTTTCTTTTCCATAAGATATTTAATAGCAGCATGATCAGTATGAATAGTAACTTTGGAATCAACAGTATAAGGTCTAAACTTATCACATGCAAACACAACTGCTAAGAACTCTTTTTCTCAGTAGTAGCGTAATTTCTCTAGGCAGTATCAAGAGTCTTACTAGCATACTGGATAACATTTAATTTCTTATCGACTCTTTGCCCTAAAACATCACCTACAACATAATCACTAGCATCGCACATAATTTCAAAAGGTAAATTCCAATCAGGTGGCTGAACAATAGGTGCAGTGGTCAAAGCTTTCTTAAGTGTTTCAAATGCTTCTACACAATCATCGTCAAAGACAAAAGGAATATCTTTTTGCAATAAATTAGTTAAAGGCCTAGAGATTTTAGAAAAGTCCTTAATGAACCTCCTATAAAAACCTGCATGACCAAGGAAACTTTTTATACCTTTTATGTCCTTGGGACATGGCATCTTTTCAATAGCATCAACTTTGGATTTATCAACTTCAATACCTCTCTCGAAGATCTTGTGCCCCAAGACAATGCCTTCATTAACCATAAAGTGACACTTTTCCCAATTCAGGACGAGACTAGTGTCTTCGCATCTCTGCAAAACTCGATCAAGGTTTCTCAAACAATCATCAAAAGAGGATCCATAGATGGAGAAGTCATCCATGAATACCTCACAAATCTTTTCATAAAAATCAGAGAATATAGCCATCATGCATCTTTGAAAGGTAGCAGGTGCATTACATAAACCAAAAGGCATACGTCTATAAGCAAAAGTACCAAAAGGGTAAGTAAAAGTAGTTTTAGATTGATCCTTCGCTGACACAGGTATCTGAGAGAAACCAGAATAACCATCTATAAAGCAAAAATGTGTGTGTTTGGATAGCCTTTCTAGCATTTGATCAATAAAAGGTAAAGGGTAATGATCTTTCTTAGTAGCTTTATTTAACTTACGGAAATCAATTACCATCCTATAACCTATATTAATTCTTTGCGGGATCAATTCATCTTTATCATTAGGAACAACGGTAATACCTCCCTTTTTAGGAACACAATGGACAGGGCTTACCCATTCACTATTAGCAACGAGATAAATAATACCTGTCTCAAGGAGCTTTAGTATCTCCTTTCTTACCACTTCCTTCATCTTGGGATTTAATCGTCTTTGAGGATCTCTAACTGGTTTGGCATCCTTCTCCACTGAAATTTTGTGTTGACATAATGTGGGACTAATGCCCTTAAGATCATCCAGAGTATATCCAATAGCTGCTCGGTGCTTCTTCAGAGTTTTCAATAATCTCTCTTCTTCTTTCTCTGAAAGGTTAGCACTAATAATAACATGATATATTTCTTTTTCATCAAGATAAGCATACTTAAGACTATCAGGTAATGGTTTGAGTTCAAACACGGGGTCACCCTTGGGTGGAGGGGGATCCCCAAGAATTTCAACGGGAAGGTTATGTTTTAGCATAGGTTCCTGTTTAAGGAACACTTCATCTATTTCTTCCCTTTCCTTCATAAACATATCGTTTTCATGGTCTAGCAAATATTGTTCTAACGGATCAGTTGGAGGAATAGCAATGTAAGCAAGACCAATAATCTCATCCTTACTAGGTGGTTCCCTTTCACGAGGTTGTATACTAAACTTAGCAAAATTAAACTCATGAGACATACCATCTATGCCAACAGTAACAATATTCTTTTCACAATTAATCTTAGCACTAGCAGTATTCAAGAAGGGTCTACCAAAAATAATGGGACAAAAATCATCTTGTGGGGAACCAAGAACAAGAAAATCAGCAGGGTATTTAACCTTCCCACACAAAACTTCAACATCTCTAACAATCCCAATAGGTTTAGTGGTATCCCTATTAGCAAGCTTAATAAAAACATCAATGTCTTCTAATTCAACGGGTGCAATGTCGTGCATAATTTCTTTATAAAGATCATAAGGCATCGCACTAGCACTAGCACCCATATCACATAAACCATGATAACAATGATCTCCTATTTTAACAGAAATAACAGGCATGCCTACGACAGGTCGACGTGTCTTAGTATCGGGTCTAGCAATATTAGCAGTCTCACCCAAGAAAGAAATAACATGCCCATCTAAATCCTCATCCAAGAGATCTTTAACCATAGCAATACTAGGTTCAACATTAATTTGCTCAGGAGGTGTATAAGTCCTAGTATTACTCTTAGAAACAACAGTCGAAGCTTTAGTATGATCTTTTATCCTAACAGGAAAAGGAGGTTTTTCAACATAAGCAGCAAGAACAATAGGATCACTATAGGTAATAGTCTTTTCTTCGACTATAATAGGTCCAACTACTTTTACTTCAACAGGAGGATTATATTTAAACCACTTCTCTTTAGGGAGATCAACGTGTGTGGCAAAAGTTTCACAAAAAGTAGCTAATATCTCAGAGTCAAGTCCATACTTAGTGCTAAATCCACGAAAAGCATCGATATCCATAAAAGATTTAACACAATCGAACTTAGGTGTCATACCTGACTCCTTACCATCGTCGGAACCCCAATCTTCAGAGTTGCGTTTAATTCTTTCCAATAAGTCCCATTTGAAATCAATAGTCTTCAGCATATAAGAACCAGCACAGGAAGTATCGAGCAGGTTGCGATTATCAAGAGAAAGCCGAGCATAAAAATTATGAATAATCATTTCCCGAGAGAGCTCATGATTGGGGCATGAATATAACATTGACTTAAGCCTCCCCCAAGCTTGAGCTATGCTTTCTCCTTCGCGAGGCCAGAAATTATATATGTAATTACGATCACGATGAACAAGATGCATAGGATAGAACTTCTAGTGAAATTGCAACTTCAATCGCTTATAATTCCAAGATCTCGTATCATCACATAGCCTATACCATGTGAATGCATCTCCCTTCAAAGATAAAGGGAAGACCTTACTTTTGACAACATCATCGGGAATACCTGCAAGCTTAAATAATCCACAAATTCATCCACAAAGATAAGGTGTAAATCAGGATGCAATGTTCCATCTCCTGCAAATGGATTAGCTAGAAGTTTCTCTAACATACCCGAAGGAATCTCAAAGTAAATATTTTCATAAAGTTCAGTAGGTTGAGGAGCAACCCTTTGCTCTTATGGTTGGGGTGAAGATACCCCAAACAAGCCCCTCAAAGGATTAGTTTCCATAGTGACAAGAAACAGAAAATTTCAGCACACTATATACATGTTTCCTTACCAAGTTCCACTCACCAAAAGCGCTACACTCCTCGGCAACGGTGCCAGAAAAGAGTCTTGATGACCCACAAGTGTAGGGGATCTATTGTAGTACTTTCGTTAAGTAAGAGTGTCGAATCCAACGAGGAGCAGAAGGAAATGATAAGCGGTTTTCAGTAAGGTTTTCTCTGCAAGCACTGAAATTGTAGGTAATAGATAGTTTTGTGATAAGGTAAATAGTAACGAGCAATAAGTAAATAAAGTAAATAAAGTGCAGAAAGGTGGCCCAATCCTTTATGTAGCAAAGGATAAGCCTGGACAAATTTTAATAATGAAAAAGGAGCTCCCGAGGACACATTGGGAATTATCGTCAAGCTACTTTTTCATCACGCTCATATGATTCGCATTCGGTACTTTGATAATTTGATATGTGGGTGGACCGGTACTTGGGTACTGCCCTAACTTGGACAAGCATCCCACTTATGATTAACCCCTATTGCAAGCATCCGCAAATACAAAAAGAAGTATGAAGGTAAACCTAACCACATCATTAAGCGTATGGATCCATACCAGCCCCTAACGAAGCAACGCATAAACTAGGGTTTAAGCTTCTGTCACTCTAGCAACCCATCATATACTTATTACTTCCCCATGCCTTCCTCTAGGCCCAAATAATGGTGAAGTTTCATGTAGTCGACGTTCACATAACACCACTACAGGAAAAGACAACATACATCTCATCAAAATATCGAACGAATACCAAATTCACATGACTACTAATAGAAAGACTTCACCCATGTCCTCAGGAACAAACGTAACTACTCACAAAGCATATTCATGTTCATAATCAGAGGAGTAATAATATGCATAAAGGATCTGAACATATGATCTTCCACCAAGTAAACCAATTAGCATCAACTACAAGGAGTAATCAACACTACTAGCAACCCACAGGTACCAATTTTGGTTATGATACAAGATTGGATACAAGAGATGAACTAGGGTTTTGAGAGGAGATGGTGCTGGTGCAGATGTTGATGGAGATTGACCCCCTCCCGATGAGAGGATCGTTGGAGATGACGTTGGTGATGATTTCCCCCTCCCGGAGGGAAGTGTCCCCGGCAGAACAGCTCCGCGAGAGCCCTAGATTGATTCCGCCAAGGTTCCGCCTCGTGGCGGTGGAGTTCCGTCCCGTAAGCTTGCCCACGATTTTTTCCAGGGCAAAAGTGATGATATAGCAGAAGATGGACCCAGAGGCCCACCAGGGGGCCCAGGAGATAGGGGGCGCGCCCTATGGGGGGCCGCCCCCTGTCTCCTGGACAGGGTGTGGGCCCCCTGGCCTATTTCTTTTGCCCATAAATTCTTATTAAATCTAAAAAGTTGTTTCGTGGAGTTTTAGGACTTTTGTAGCTGTGCATAATAGGTTTCCAACGTTTGCTCCTTTTCCAGCCAGAATTCCAGCTGCCAGCATTCCCCCTCTTCATGGTAAACCTTGTAAAATAAGAGAGAATAGCCATAAGTATTGAGATATAATGTGTAATAACAGCCCATAATGCAATAAATATTGATATAAAAGCATGATGCAAAATGGACGTATCAAAGACTAACTTTTTCCCTGTAAGGACTATCAAACAGACTGTCATTTTCTTCCGGCTGCATACAAGACTAACTTTTTACCTATAAGGAGTACCTAAATGAAACTAAATTCTTTCTTTTTTTCTAAAACATTGATTTCAGATAATGAATTAACCTCTTGATATGTGGTTCACCAAGCTACCAACTATTAGGACCAATATACTAGTTTGTGATCTGATCCTCAGACATGCATTGACACTTGTTGTTCAATACATTTTCAGAGGGTCTTTCATGTAAAAAGCCTTGAGAAGACCGCTCAAGATGACTTCAAAATGCTTGCCTCTGCTGTATACCTTCAAGTCAGCACCATCAGCCAAGCTCTCATCTTCGTTACAAGGTCTCGAAGCTGGTCATTCGTCAAGCGCCCCGGCTTTCTCCTGGTCTTCGCTTTCTTGGTCGCGTAGCTGGTATTTTTTCCACGGTCTCACCCCCTGTTTGCTTTACATGTAAGTATACAAGTCAAGTTCCACTGAGCAAGTTTCACCACCCCCTTCAATAAATGCAGATAGCTACACTGACCGCTGTATACGCCGACTGGGGTTCACTTTGATCAAAGGCATCGGATGGGGCTGGGCTGGCATTGTGTGGCTCTACAACATCATCTTCTACTTCCCGCTTGACATCATCAAGTTCTTCATCCGATACGCTCTGAGCGTTAAATCATGGGATCTTGTCATTGACCAAAGAGTAACTCAAATTGCACTACCATATTTTTCCTTCTCTTTTTAGCTATTGAGAACCCGCTACATTCGATGCACCATGTAAATGATGGTTCATTTGTCCTTTTTCTTTATAGATCGTGTTTACAAGGAAGAAGCACTTTTGTAAGGAAGAGAGGGAGCTCAAGTGGGCCCATGCACAGAGGACGCTCCATGGGTTGCAGCCACCGGATGCCAAGCTGTTCCCTGAGAAGGCGGGCTACAACGAGCTCAATCAGATGGCCGAGGAGGCGAAACAGAGGGCCGAGATTGCAAGGTATGTAGGACCAGATACCCAGCCGACACTTGCAAATTAAAGAATCCTATCTTCCATATTTGTTGACAACTACTCATAATATAAGAGTGTTTTTGAAGCTATGAGTATGAATCTAACTATGTGCTTGTTGATTGTACATGGCAGGCTCAAGGAGCTCCACACTCTCAAGGGGCATGTGGAGTCAGTTGTGAAGCTGAAGGGCCTCGACATCGACACCATTCAACAATCTTACACCATGTGATAGGTTCAAGTATCCTTAAAAGTTACTGTACAAGAGAGAGTATATCCTTGCTACGTAGGAATATCAGACTTTTGATAGGATGCTTTTGTCCCCTCTTATATAGTTGACTGCTGATATATCCTGGGAATAAAACGGTTACCACACCTTAGTTGCTCTCAAGTCGCTGGTTCGTTGTGCTTCATGGAAATGAATACAATTTCTTGCCTATGCAAGTGGGGGGGGGGTTTAACCTCCATTTTGAAAAGAAAATAAGTGCCCATGCATTTGAAAACAACATGTGTTAATAATGCAAGAGAAAATCCTGAAGAATATTGGAATGCAAGAGGCTTAGATATCCACAGTATAACAATACCCATCACTCCATCAGTTGTGCCATAAATTGTTTCCATGACGATTCCTCAAATGTTTGATTCAAGATTCCTCCACCTCACCATCTTCGCAAGTTTGCATTCGTCTTGGAACGAACGAAGAAGAAAGTGAGAGATAAATTTAGTGCACACTGTATGTTTTCTAAGATAAATGGAGACATGAAAGATCACAACAATTGAAGCCATGTAAATGCGAAATCGGAGTGTTTGCCTATGTCTGCCTCCCAAGACATACGGCTCCTTGGGAGTTAATTGCAAGAACCCACTATATTGAAAGCTTGGTTATCACAGAAAACACCATGTCTAGCATAATCTTCTGACAAATAACATCGATCGGTTGGGATGTAGGAACGTGTAGAACATGCTTGGTACAACGATGATGGACCGGGTTGGCGGAGAGGTAGACAGTCGAGACGTTGTCGTAGTAGACCACCGTTGCCCTGTCGATAGGACATGAAATCTCCTGGAGAAGCTGACGAAGCCAGGAGCACTCGGCGATGACATTAGGCACATCGCGATACTCAGTCTCAGCACTGGAAGGGGAGACCGTAGGCTGCCGCTTGGACGACCACGAAATAAGTGATGGACCAAGAAAGACACAATAACCCGAAGTGGAGCGACGGGTGTTGGGGCACCCGACCCAGTCAGCATCAGAGTATGCGGTGAGGGCGGTGTTGGTGGAGGCACGCAACGTGATGTCGAGATCCATAGAGCCATGGATATAGCAAAGAATCTGCTTGACGGAGGCTCAATGAACATCCCGAGGTGCATGCATATGAAGGCACACCTGCTGAACTGCATACTGGAGCTCCGATCGAGTAAGAGTGAGGTACTGAAGAGCCCCAATGATGGACCAGTAAAAATCAGCATCTGAAGCAGGAGAACCATCCGTGGCAGAGAGCTTGGCCTTCGTGTCGATGGGTGTGGCGGCGGGTTTGCAATTAAGCATGCCAGCACGGTCGAGAAGTTCATGAGCGTACTTCCGCTGGCGAATGAAGAAACCATCTGAACGACGCACCACTATTAGATATGACACGCCCAGGAGGGGCCGGGTCATACCCCTGGCGGTTCATGATGAGAAGGCCGAAGAATATGTTGAAGATGTTGGGGAACGTAGTAATTTCAAAAAATTTCCTACGTACACGCAAGATCATGGTGATGGCATAGCAACAAGAGGAGAGAGTGTTGTCCACGTACCCTCGTAGACCGTAAGCGGAAGCGTTATGACAACGCGGTTGATGTAGTCGTACGTCTTCACGATCCGACCGATCCAAGTACCGAACGTACGGCACCTCCGAGTTCAGCACACGTTCAGCTCGATGACGATCCCCGGGCTCCGATCCAGCAAAGCTTCGGGGATGAGTTCCGTCAGCACGACGGCGTGGTGACGATAATGATGCTCTACCGGCGCAGGGCTTTGCCTAAACTCCGCGACGATATGACCGAGGTGGAATATGGTGGAGGGGGGCACAACACATGGCTAAGGAACGATCCGTAGATCAACTTGTGTGTCTATGGGGTGCCCCCCCGCCCCCGTATATAAAGGAGCCAGGGGGGAGGAGGCGGCCGGCCAAGGAGGGCGCGCCAAGGGGGGAGTCCTACTCCCACTGGGAGTAGGACTCCCTTCTTTCCTAGTTGGAATAGGAGAAGGGGGGAAAGAGGAGGAAGAGGGGAAGGAAAGGGGGGGCGCCGCCCCCCTTCCCTTGTCCTATTCGGACTAGGAAGGGGAGGGGCGCGCGGCTCCCTCCTGCCTCCTTCCCTCTTCCTCGAGGCCCATGTAGGCCCAATAACCCCCCGGGGGGTTCCGGTAACCTCCCGGTACTCCGGTAAAATGCCGATTTCACCCGGAACGATTCCGATGTCCAAATATAGGCTTCCAATATATCGATATTTATGTCTCGACCATTTCGAGACACCTCGTTACGTCCGTGATCACATCCGGGACTCCGAACAAACTTTGGTACATCAAAACTTATAAACTCATAATAAAACTGTCATCGTAACGTTAAGCGTGCGGACCCTACGGGTTCGAGAACTATGTAGACATGACCTAGAACTATTCTCGGTCAATAACCAATAGCGGAACCTGGATGCCCATATTGGCTCCCACATATTCTACGAAGATCTTTATCGGTCAAACCACATAACAACATATGTTGTTCCCTTTGTCATCGGCATGTTACTTGCCCGAGATTCGATCGTCGGTATCTAATACCTAGTTCAATCTCGTTACCGGCAAGTCTCTTTACTCGTTATGTAATGCATCATTCCGTAACTAACTCATTAGCTGCATTGCTTGCAAGGCTTATAGTGATGTGCATTACCGAGAGGGCCCAGAGATACCTCTCCGACAATCGGAGTGACAAAACCTAATCTCGAAATACGCCAACCCAACATGTACATTTGGAGACACCTGTAGTACTCCTTTATAATCACCCAGTTACGTTGTGACGTTTGGTAGCACCCAAAGTGTTCCTCCGGTAAACGGGAGTTGCATAATCTCATAGTTATAGGAACATGTATAAGTCATGAAGAAAGCAGTAGCAACATACTAAACGATCAAGTGCTAAGGCTAACGGAATGGGTCAAGTCAATCACATCATTCTCCTAATGATGTGATCCCGTTAATCAAATGACAACTCTTTTGTCCATGGTTAGGAAACATAACCATCTTTGATAAACGAGCTAGTCAAGTAGAGGCATACTAGTGACACTATGTTTGTCTATGTATTCACACATGTATTATGTTTCCGGTTAATACAATTCTAGCATGAATAATAAACATTTATCATGATATAAGGAAATAAATAATAACTTTATTATTGCCTCTAGGGCATATTTCCTTCAGAAGATGTCGGTTCATAAAGCAAACTTACTGAAGGCCCAAGACCCGGAGGCGACTTGAGGCCCATGAGTATAAGCCACCATATGTGTAACTTATATTGTAAGGCAATTTTAATTAGTCACCGAGCCGAACATATTGTGTATGAGCCGGTCAGGACTCTGTAAACCGCCGGGTATCAACCTGTGTATATAAAGGGGTGACTCGGCGGCGAGTTAGGACAAGAAACAACAAGTCGAAAACTAGGTCAAGCGTATTCGGTCCCTGGTAATCAAAACCCAAGCAATACAACCTAAAGCAAGAGTAGGACTTTACCTCGTTGAGAGGGGCCAAACCTGGTAAAACTCTCTATGTCCTTTGTCCCGTTTAACCCTTTCAAGCTAACTATGTTGCGATGGCTCCACACCTAAGTCCTTTTGCTAGGGCATCTGCCGCATTAATTCCACGACAGTTGGCGCCCATTGTGGGGCCAGCGCATGGTGGTTTCGAGTTCTTGAAGGGCAACTTCGCATGGATCAAGGCATACACTGTGGGCCGGATGACTAAGAGTCGTCGCGGCAAGCTCTACATTGACGACGCGGGCTGGGGCCCCGAGGCCGGCTTAATTGAGTACGGGTACCGAGTCCTCTCTGGCAGGATTCATGTCTTCATCAGCAAGATTGGTGAGTCGGAAGCTGAGCCAGACACCTGCGCCGACATCGTCGAGACGCCTCAGCACGCGCGACCCACCAAGGTTCAAGCCGCCCCGAAGTGTGTCTTTGTTGGCTTTACTCAAGGAGTGGATCTAGAAGGAGGATTTGTGTCCGGTGGAGAGACGTCCATCTATTCAGGCGATGAGTCCTCAACCAGTGAGACCAACTCCATGTATCAAGTGTAGGATGATAGGCTTAGGGGCTGTTCGATGGCAACAGTATTCCGGACCCCTATGAGCCGCCAAACCGGGTTGCGATCTTCATGGCCGGTACGCAGCCAGGGAAGAATTCTTCAACTGCGGCAGCAATGATCTCCGGTTCAGCGATTTCTACGGTAGCTTGGGCAGGAGGCCATGTGCGCCCGCCGGCTCAAGTTTTATCTGAACTGTTGGAGGCTCTTGCAACGTTTCTGACAGTGGAGGTAACCCCAACGAACCAAGCGCAACATAATGTGGACGTTACAAAGTTACTTGATGAGATAGCTCAAGCTAAGGAGAATCTTAACGCTGAGAACACTCGGATGGCAATGTAACGAGCTGCCTTCGAGAGGGAAGCAAGGCGGATTCATGCAGAAAACTTTCGCTTGAGCTTGGACCAGAATGTATCAACCGCTGTCTTTAACAGAAGGCATGCGAGTCCTTTACCCCCGGTTTATGATGCAAGAAACCTTTTCAACACGCCTGGGGCAGGAACCGGTAACCCGCCTGTCTGCCCTCTAGGATTAGAGGTGCAGAAGATACATGCATGCCCTAATGTCTACATCCTCTACCACAGTGAGTACGAGGATTTGAATGCGTGCCCGGTATGCATTGCATTGCGCTATAAGATCAGTCACGATGACCCTGGTGATGTCGAGGGCGAGCGCCCAAGGTGATGTGGTATACTCCTATAATACCACAGTTGAAACATTTGTTCCAAAATAAAGAGCATGCTAAGTTGATGCGATGGTATAAAGAAGACCGTAAGAAAGACCACGGTCTTCCCTTTTTCTTTTGAATTGGACATTTGGCATTGAATCTCTTGCATAGGCACACTAGTAGAAAAACACCTATTAGACCCGGTTCATAAGGACCTTTAGTCCCAGTTCATGAACCGGGACTAATGGGTCGTTACTAATACCTCCACCCATTAGTCCCGGTTCAAACACGAACTGGGACAGATGTGCCTCCACGTGGCCGGTCCACCGAGCCCAGTCAGGGGGGCCTTTGGTCCCGGTTGGTGGCACCAACCGGGACCAAAATTCCATGTTTTTTAGAAAAGTGGCCGCTTTAGGGGTTTTGGGGGTTATTTTTAGGTTGTTATTATAGCTAGCTAATAGAGAGAAGTGTCCTCTCTTATATCTTCGTCCTTGGTTTACCCGCTGATATAATAACTCATGCATGCTCGCATCATACATCATCATATATAATAACAAGTCCTACTAATCATGCATCACCATACAACTTCTACTCGTTATTAATAATAAGTCATACGATCATCATCCTCATAGTCATCGAACCCAACCCTACATAATTGTTCTTAGCACATGATCATCAGTATCAGGTAGGACCTAAACACCCTTAAGGTAAAATAGCATAAAACAATATAGACCCTGACTCTCCATTATGAAGAATGACGATCATCCTGTCTCCAATTCTTGCCCTTCGCTGCTTTTTGCTTCCAAGAAGCTCCTTATGACTGTCTATCCATTTTTTCCATTCTTTGATTGTCATGTCTCCACTTCTTTTAGAAACCCGGTATGGACAGTTGAGATTCTTAGGAAGACCTGGTTGTATGTTCAAAACATGAAGGGTACTGTGCGTATACATCAGATGAGGCACACAATCATTCGGGATTATCTGTTGAAAAACATAGTAATAACTTCGTAGTTAGCAATGATGTACTAGTTTTAGAAGTGTGCAAAAAGATGCATGGATGTCGTAATAGTAAAAAATCTTACCAGGGTATCTCCATGGTAGTTACCATAGTTCAACACGTGCACTAGTGGCATGTATTGACCATAATGTTGAGGAGTTTGATTGTAGATATTGTAATTCTCAAGATCAGTACAAAATGCGACCAGATGATTTTTCTCCTGATAAGTTAATTCAGAGCCTTCGGTGTAGTAGGTTCTGTCTACCATCTTCCGCACATTCTTTGAAGAATGAAAATAAGCTGTCAATGGAAATAAGTTGTCAACTATTTTGAAATAAACAATATAAATTACTTAATAACTATGTTAAGCTCACATGGGGGAAGAATTGGAGGTGTATCCACAAGGACCCAAATCGAAGGTCTCTCTTGCTCGATTATAGGATCACCAAGATCCATGGTGACAAGCATACCCTCATCAAAACCATACATCTTGCAAAGTGGTTCCCAATTTTTGCAACCAAAATGTGTTACACTCTGAGCATTGTACAACTTTACTTGAAAATCCACACCATGATGGGTACTTAGGATAATTTTTTTGGTTTCCATACTTTCATGGTCTTCAAAACCGATCCTCTCCAAGATATAGCGTCTTGCAAAGCATGGGATAAGCTAGTCGAATTGGAAAAGATAAAAAATACACGTTAAAATAGTTGAAGTCGTGCTTAATTACGAAAAAAACTATTGTCGTTGTTCCGTACCATATGAACATCGCAGGTCTCCTCGAGCTTAATGCTGAAGCGCCGATCTTTGTCCAGCTCAATGAACCTGTCGCACATACCTCGGTCGTCGTGGCACCAGTCGCACTTCTCCGGGCGGTTTTCGTCGTCCGATGAGTACGACATTTCCGGCCTATGTTCATAATTCAAATATTAAACTAGATCATTATTATTAATCACGGGTTGACTATCGGTGATGTACGTAGCTCCTCCTTTCATTCCCGAGTGCATTATTATACCAAATTGTCTAGCACACGGGAATGAAGGAGAACTTATCCAATATGAGCATTCAATAAGCAAAACCAAATCATAAAATAAGCAAAACCAAATCATAAAATAAAGTAGTATTCAAATTAGCATGCATTCAATAATTATAAGCAAAAGTACATCATCTCTTGGTGTCCGTACATCGTCGAATATTATCACTAATACAACTAGAACCGTAGCGCCCGACGGGTATCGACGCGGGCGGTGAACACCCAAAGATAAGGAACCATCACAGGATCATAGCTCCAGTGAGATCCCTGAAGAACCTGCCAGGTATTGTCGAACCTGCCCTCCAATGCAACCATGTAGCGACGGACGTGCTCGTCCTCCTCGCTGACACGATGACGTACCACCTCCTCGGTGTCCGGAAGCCTCAACACCGTCACTGGCCCACGCGACCGCCACCAAACAAGGATCGAGTCAACAACGGGCTGCCTCCTCACCAACCTACGTCCCCCGGAAGGTACCACCTCCCAATACCAGCCCGGCGGAGCCCAGTCCCGAACATGGCCCTGATCAAGCAGGCCTCCACCGCCGAGTCGACGATGACGAGGATGCGGGATAGGCATCGCCAACGTCGATGCGGGAACTACTTCTATATATAGTTAAATAAAGTAGTTTTATTAATTAAATCAACTATCTAGTTCAACTACTAAGCACTTACTATAAATAAATAAAGTAGTACTTACTAAAAACAAACTACTTCTATATATAATAAAATAAATTAGTTTATTAAATCAACTAGCTAGTTCAACTATATATAAACTACTTCTTATTTTTTTCCTTTTTCTAAATACTATGAACAAAAAAATCATTAAAATTCTATGAACAAAATTAATTACACAATTTAAATATCACCAAAAAATTTATTAACAATAATATCACCAAACATGCATATTCAACAATGATATCACCAAAAAAATCTATTAACAGAAAAAATCTAACATAATATGAACAAATTAATTACACAATCTAAATTACACAATATGAACTACATATCTAAATTACTACACATCTAATCTAACAAAAAGATCTATTAACAATAATATCACCAAACATGCATATTCAACAATAATATCACCAAAAAAATCTATTAGC
>NC_057804.1:25422245-25423079 GCF_018294505.1 Triticum aestivum | reverse complement strand
GCGACGGCGTCGGGGCATGGCGGCGACGGCGAGGTGGCGGGAGGGGACGGCACGCGGCGACGGGAGAGGAGGAGGAGAGACGAAGTCGGGAGAGGAGGACGACACGCTAAGTGTTGTATATATAGCAAAGGCTTTGGTCCGGTTCGTGAAATCAACCGGGACTAATGCCCCCCTTTAGTCCCGGTTGGGGCCGCCAACCGGGACCAAAGACCTCTTTTCAGCAGCCCAAAGGGCGGAAAACGAAGACCTTTGGTCCCGGTTGGTGCCGCCAACCGGGACTAAAGAGGGGCATTGGTCCCGGTTGGAGCCACCAACCGGTACCAATGGACCCGTCTAATTACTGTTTTATAGTTGATTCTTTCTGTAGCTGTTTTTTAGTTGATTCTTTCTGCAGCTGTTTTTTTAGTCCCACCTCGCCAAGCGAGAGGCACTCGCAGCTGTTTATAAGCCCTGAGTACAGAGACGATGAAGAAGAGGCTCAATACTCACCTGCACGTTGGTTAGCTTCAAGCCTTGAGGAATAGGGTAGACTGCACAGAGCTATGTGTAGTGCAGTTGACACTATTCCGAAAGGCTTGAGGCACATTAACGAGCATTGCGCCTCTTTTTTATTTTTAATGACGTTTTACAACTCAGAAATAAAAAGAAAAAAATAAATGTAGCAGAAAAGAAAAAAACTATATAAAAAACCACTCAGAAATAAATATAAGAAAAAATAGTTTTGATTAACTTTACTAAAAAATGAGCATAGATGCTTATTTTTAATGACTTTTTACAACTCAGAAATAAAAATAAAAAATAAATGTAGCAGAAAAGAAAAAAACTATATAAAAA
>NC_057804.1:25406855-25421583 GCF_018294505.1 Triticum aestivum | reverse complement strand
CTAAAAAAAATGAGCATAGATGCTTATGTTTAATGACTTATTAAATCTCAGAAATAAAAAGAAAAAATAAATATAGCAGAAAAGAAAAAAAACTATATAAAAAACTACTCAGAAATAAATAGAAGAAAAAATAGTTGTGATTAACTTTACTAAAAAAATAAGCATAGATGCGCTTATAGAGAAAATTCGACCTAAATTCATAATAAATTTGTTCAGAGAAATTCAGTATGAATTTAGGTCAAATTCCCTGTATAAGGGCATCTATTTTCATTTTGAGAGGAGCTCAACACGGCAGAAAAAGAGGGGCTTATAAATCGGTGTGAACCCCCTTCGGTTGGCGAGGTGGGACTAAACTCTGGCCGCAACGAGGACCAACCCTTTAGTCCCGGTTGGTGGCCTGAACCGGGACTAAAGGGCAGCCTTTGGTCCCGGTTCATGCCTCCAACCGAGACCAATAATGATGGGCCAGAAGCGAGGACCATTGGTCCCAGTTCGTCCCATCAACCGGGACCAAAAGGTCCAGACGAACCGGGACCAATGGCCCACGTGGCCCGGCCGGCCACCGGGACTCATGAACCGGGTCCAGTGCCCCCATTGGTCCCGGTTCTGGACTGAACCGGGACTAATGGGCTGGCCCTGCCTGGACCATTGCCCCCTTTTCTACTAGTGGCAAGAGGAATGTGTGTATCCAACTTCCAATGCACACATGTTATACCACAATACTAAAACACAAGAAAGCAGAATTGTTCTCTAGGTTAGCTACGTGACAAAGTGATGCCTGAATCTTCTTGCCAACGATAGTCAGGAACCAAAATTGAGCATTCCACTTTAGAAAAGTCCCACAAACATTTGGTTTTCTTACAAACAAGGCCAATCATTTTGCAGCCAAGGTCCAAAACTTTTGATTTTTCTTACAAACAAGGCCAAAATTGCGACAAGTCATGCGGATTTTCACTAGAAATTTCGGCAGCATAACACGTCTATTCATTCCAAAATCCGTACATGGAATCCCAAGTCAGTCAATACAACGGATGAAACATTCCATATCGACGTCCTACCAAATCATTTCCCGAACAGAAGTTAAACACGGCTAACAAGCTAAACCAACACCACCAAGACCTTGGATTCTGTTGTTGGAGGGTGTCACGTCCATTTTTTTTCCAAGTTATCCTTGGCGGCGCCTTCGAACTCCGACAAGAGGTCCATGATGGACTCTGCGGTTTGTCGTCGTCAAACAAAGTATGTCTTCACTGGGATATTTGTGTTTGTTCGTTCCCTGCAAAAGTGGTCACCCGTAAGTTTATGGATTGAAGAGCGCAACTGGCACCGTGTTGAAATAAAAAACAATTGGCCTTTATGCCATAAATTCAAGGTTTCTGAGCCCATCAGTTTATCTAGAAAATGGGTATAATTGCAAGGTTCAAATAGTCCGTCTTCCGTGAAGCTAGTTGTCTATAATAATTAATAGAAACTACCAGTCTACGGAATTACTAAACATAAATAAGTATGCCATGGAATCCGACAGAAAAAGAGACTTCACGTAGGCGAGATTCATCCGCCTCTCTTCTCTGCAGGCACAACAAGCATCTAAGCAATGCATGATACTACCCTGAGAAGAAATCTCTCGACCAATTGAACAGACTTACAGGAAATGCTAAAAGTCAAGAGAGCATAACCTTTGCGGATGCGCTGAATAAAATAAACAAGCTAACCTTGCCAAATAACTTATGTAGGATAGGAGGCATTGGCGATATTCCTGGGAAGACTTCAAAGTCAACAAAGTTGCTAGCTGGGTCTCAAGAAGGGCCCGCATCTGCACCCGATCGTCTGTCACCCTGACGTGGAAATGGTCACACACATTCAGAGCAAACTCAGCTTCTCATAGCTGCAGTTCACAAGTAAAAAGAGCAAGGCTCACAACAGGGGGCACAAATATGTTCACATTACTAGAAAATGAACCAAGTTTCCCGTCCATGAACAGAAGAACAAATATGTCCTACAAACAGAGACCTCTAGAGAACATCCAAAAGGGATGCTCCAGTACAAACTACCAAAATGTGATGTGTATAACATCCAAAAGGGAACGTCAGTACAATTACAAGTGCTATTCTAGTCAGATCAGGGGCGCACAGTAGCAACACAGGAGGGAAACAAGTTTGGCGCTACAGCCATAACACTCTCATCTATAGCTATTTCTCAAATCTCGATCGGCTCTAACTCTCTACATGCTAGATGGTTTCATCCTTGTACGGAATATGACAAGGTTAGATACACAGTGCAACACAAAGAGCAAGTATAGTACCGACTTTGTTCTTATACAAACCTACAAGCATAGCAGGTCAATATTTTACTCTATTTGATACCCATTAACAAATAAAAACCTTGGCATAGACATTAACAAGAGTTTCTATTTTGCTAGAACCACTATCACAAGAGCATATATGGCCAGATGACCACCCCACAAGCCAAACCGTACCATACTAACAAAATAGGCCACACAAAACAAGCACAGAAGCACTGTGCTATCGGCTCAATGACCAGAGCATGCACAGTATGGCCACAACTCGAAGGCTAGGTCGAGACCAGGGACTCACCTAAGTAGCGGTAGCGAGGAGGCGGTCATGACAAAGGTGACACCATGTACGAACTGCTGGGTATCGAGCGCCTTCAGCTTATCAACTAATGCTACATGCCCCCTGAGTGTATCAAGTTCCCTCGGCCTGTAACAACTGTGACTTCTAGGATTTCCTTTTCTTTGGATAGGCTCTCCTGTGATATTTAAACAACCAAGTCAGGTTTCTCTAATGAACACAAGACAAGACAAGAAAAAGATGCTAACAAAATAAGTGTGAGGTTGATGTAACAGAATTCCGCTCATTTCAAATTAATGATACCAGCTTAATGATTATCACTCCGCACATAAGGCATCTACCATGTGCTTGGGACGACAATTCAGAGTAAGCAATCAGCAAGGTCTATTTTGATTTAACTCTGTTATCGTGATAAACCAAGTAGCAATTTTAGGTAATAACAGCAAGCTAGCATGTGATCATCAAGCGTACGAGCTTAAGTGAGTCAGGCAGCAACACCTACTCAGTACTGGAGTTGCAGCCAAACATAGACCGGAGGCCACTTCACACCATGGAACTTTTGAAGACTATATGTTGACAAATAGTAGTAGCTATGCTAGAGCTAGCAACTAGTCCACTGAACAGAAGCACGATGCGAGTATCTAGAAACTATGCTAGAGCAGAGCAGCGGTAACTTGGAAAAAACAAAGAGCACCTTGGGTGGGCTGGCGGAGCACGGAGCGACCTTGTGCTAGGCATCGTCCTCACTGTCGAGATTGAGGTGGGACTAGACGATGTCTTGGTTGAGCTCGACAGCTCGGGCATGGGGTCCCACATGTTCCTCGTCGATGTCGTCCAGGGGGGCGGCTGTTGCTCTGAATCGAACAAATGAAGCCCATTTATGTATCATCAAGATAAACAGATGAACACGTGACTAGAAAACGAACTGACAGACATGTACAACAAGAGCACCTTATGTTGTTACTAAGCTATAAATGGATGTTTCAGCACACCAAGACTAGAAAATTCATGAAAGCTTGCAAGCACAAATTGCAGCTCCAAATGGATGTTTCGGCAGCTCCAAATGAGTGTGCCTTCAGGTCGGTGCAAAATTCATCACAACTCCAAATGAGCCAAAGTAGACATCGATAGGATACCACATAAACTTGGCCAATTTACAATCTCTTGTCAATACTATCAAACACTCATTATTAAATGAACAATGACAAAACTATAATAGGTAACAATACTGTGTCGCAGAGACTATTGTATCACAAACAATGGCTGAAGGATTGCAACTGGCTGGACATTACTTTGCACGAGTACAAAGAATTAGAACAAGAGTGCCCTCCTAAGCTAAAGGGACGTTTTTTCCTATAAATAAGCGAAAATTATGGTTTATGTGAAATAAGCGAACTGGATGTTTCAGCCACCAAGACAGAAAGATTCATGAAAGCTAGCAGGCAAAAAGTTACAGCATGTGTAAAAGTTGTTCATGTAAAAGACATACCACACAATTTCGTAAGTGATAGATACAAGTTTTAATGGTTATCATGTTCTTGTACTATGCAACTTAAAGGTTGCGCATGTAGAGAAGGAAATTGAGTATTTTTTATTTCTTAGAATAATTTAGCCTACAACATCATAGCATGGTTAGAACAAAAGCAAGGCCTTCAGGTCGGTGCAAAATTCACCTATGGCGAAGACACGCAGAGCACATGAGAGAGAGCACATATAGTAATAGTGATGAATCTGACACTTTATGGGCCGAGTTAGAACGCTTGGCAAGTAAGGTACAAAGGAACCAAAGATCCACCAAGTACAATACTATCTATTAAGCTCGGCTACCAGAGGCCAAAGCCTAAGCCTAAGCTCGACGGCCCTGACTCACGACCAAACTGACATTACTTGTGTACACTTATTTCTAGATGCTGGCTACACCAAATTAAGTCCCAAACAAAACCTAATCATTTTGTTAACTAACAAATCGTGGCACATCAAATCCAAGCAAGCCTTATGCAAGAGAGATTCATGTACTTTGGAAGAGATCCAACAGTAGTAGCTATGCTAGAGCTAGCGGCTAGTCCATTGAACAGAAGCATAATGCAAGTATCTAGAAACTATGCTAGAGCAGAGCAGCGATAACTTGGAAAAAAACAAAGAGCACCTTGGGTGGGATGGCGGAGCAGGGAGTGACCTTGTGCTGGGCATCGTCCTCACCGTCGAGGTTGAGGTGGGACTAGACAATGTCTTGGTGGAGCTCAACAGCTCGGGCATGGGGTCCCACATGTTCCTCGCCGACGTTGTCCGTGGAGGGCGGTTGTTGCTCTGAATAAAACAAATAAATAAATTAGGGGAAACTCAAATAATCTTATTAATGTATCATCAAGATAAACAGATGAACACATGACTAGAAAACCAAACTGAAAGACAGGTACAACAAGAGCACCTTCTGTTGTTATTAAGCTATAAATAGATGTTTCTTTAAAATAAGTTATAAATGGATGTTTCAGCACACCAAGAATAGAAAATTCTTGAAAGCTTGCAGGCATAATTGTAGCACATGTAAAAGCTACAGTGTAGAAGACTGGAGATAGCATACCACACGCATAGCACATGAAAGAGAGCACAGAGAGTAATAGTGATGAATCTGACACTACATGGGCCAAGTTAGAATGCTTGGCAAGTACAGTACCAAAGAACGAAGAATCCACCAAGTACAGTACTATCTACTAAGATCGGCTACCAGAGGCCAAAGCCTAAGCCTAAGCTCGATGGCCACGACTCACGACCAAACCAAGACTATTTGTGTCGACTTATTTCTACATAGTGACTACACCAAATTAAGTCCCAAAGAAAACCAAATCATTTTGTTAACCAACAAATCGTCGCACATCAAAGCCAAGCAAGCCTTATGCAAGAGATTCATGTACTTTGGAAGAGATCCAACAGTTACATTAAGAGGCGGTGGTGGAGAAAGAAACCTTTCTTTGCGACAGCGTGATAATATGAGTAAGCAAGATGTGCATTACACTGTCCAAAACTAATATAATATTTCACTCTTCCTTCTTTGGAGAGGTTCGGTAATGTTACATTATAAACAGTAATGAGACGCAAACAAAATAGAACCAATCTCACAAAAACAGAAGTATGATATACTCAATCCCATCCCATGATACTACATCTGCATACAAACATTGTACCTCCAGTTTAATTGCTACATGGCGCAGAAATTCGAAGTCAACAACAAGACCTTGTTTACAGTAAAGACATCATTTTGGTAATGCAAGCATAACTCGGAAAAGCGCGCTCTCTCTCCTTCCCTCCCTCTCCCTCTCCAAATTTTGTTCAAGAATTTGTCAGTTGTCATCACAACCCAAATGAAAGTTCCGTTCGACAAATGTGATTTTATAGAGACGTTTAGGTGTGAAACCAATATAGCTGTACACTGGACATTTTCAAGGAAACACTCATTTTAGTTGCCTTTGCACTGGAGCTATCTGATATGAATGGAAGCATGCAAGGAAAGTACTTAAGTCCAAAGGTTGCATGGACTAGACCTTGCCAAACTATAAGTCACCTAACTGAGGCCGGTTCAACAACAATGAACAGGATGCAAACGACAGGAGGAAAGTAAGAAGAAAATGTACTCTTGGACAAACACAAGCTTTTAGAGGGCACACACTTACTGGGAGTCATATAGACAAGGTGCCAAGCATATTGATTTCAATCGATTCATTCGAAAAAATAAGTCTAGACTTAGCATGAGACAATATGTAAACATATGTAACAACAGCCAAGGCCTACGACCATTTGGGTAATAGTACGAGCTACTCCAGAACACTGCATGTAGTGCCATTCATAATACACATGCTTAAACAATCATAATACTGACCAAACTGGATGAAAAACGATAACTATTGTCAATAAGAGACATCCTGGACATTGAAAAAGAAACATCCTGACCGTCTATGAAATATACATTACACGGCACCTACGCCACACGTGCCATGCTAAAAGGACTATAAACCATCACAATGTTGAACTGCTACCATGGCTCGATGACCATCTGCATAGAGAGCGTACAAGAAAGCATGGGAGAGCATACAAGAAAGTAGGGGAGAGCAACTGAAGTGGCTCACCTATGTCGGATTCAACTAAGTGGCCACCGGAGACGCCGCATAGGAATGAGCGCCGGCAAAGGCAAAGCTGATTCGCCAACCAAACTTGTGCTGGACAACATTGTGTCCATCCCATGGTACTGGAAAATACTATGTTGGGCAGCCCGGCCATGTTGGTTCCATACTACCAATATTCCAAGCTTGTAAATCATACTAATCCACGTAGGACAGAGAGAGGTCAAACAATAAACAGGTAGAACAACTCCACAACATTGCAACACAAAAGAAGTTGTGAAACGCCACGACACCGACCAAGGGCTTTCATATGTCTTGGACAGTTGGTGATGATGGCCTCAAAGAGTTGCTGCGCCTTGACACTCCATTGCTGCAGTAGAAACATCGACACAGGCCACTAGAATGCCAAACCAAAAACCACAAATTCTCCATATGTCTTGAACAGGAACTAGGTGTCCAGTTCCCAGCCTAACAAAAAAAAAACACGGCAACAGGGCACTGGAGTACAGCCTAAATGCCTCCATCAGGGGCAGAAGAACACTGAATTGTTAGTTAACATCGACATCGCATGGCCAAACAAAACGGTAATTCCCAGTTTGGCAATACCAGAGAGGTTTATTGAACTAGGCCATGCTTGTTAAATGCCAATGGCAAGTCGGCAATCCCCTGGCCTAATACATCAACAGAAGGACATGCGATTGATAAAACAGAACAAAACAGGTTGGATTTAAGCTCGCAACATGCAAGATTTCGGTCTTTGTCAGATCCTGGCATAGGGCCATTTTTTAGGGCACTATCCCTACTCCTAACCATGATCTTCAATTTTTTTAACACCTCTACTTATTTCTACATGGGACTTGCTTGTAATGGTAGTTTATTCGCAACAAAGATGGGGATAAACAACATTACTTCATAAGAGGACACACATGCCAAAGATGCATACTACTTTATACTGCGGCTTCTCGATAGAGAAGGACACATGAAAGGAGGAATCTTTGGATGATGGCCTTTAGCCTTTATACTACTTTACACTATCTACATCTGATGCTACCTGAATAAAAACATTGCCGCTTCATTTGAGCATCATACTACGAGACATGACAAGACAAAGCATCGCTCATATCAGCAGTTGTATGGTCATCCTAGTTTCAAATGATATATGTATGTACCTTCCAATCAGTCCCAGGGTAAAAATACACAATAGATTAAGATTTGGTGGGGATGAATCTGGGATACCTGAGCTTGAGTACTGGGTCGGGGTTGCTCTTGGTGTTGATAAAGAGAAGATGTCCTTCTGTTGGGGAACGTAACAGAAATTCAAAATTTTCTACACATCATCAAGATCAATCTATGTAGAGACTAGCAACGAGAGAGAGAGGGAGTACATCTTCATACCCTTGAAGATCGCTAAGCGGAAGCGTTACAAGAACGCGGTCGGTGAAGTTGTTCACGAAGCGATTCAGATCGCGGCCGAATCTGATCTAAGCACCGAACAACGGTGCCTCCGCGTTCAACACACGTACAGCCCGGAGACGTCTCCTCCTTCTTGATCCATTAAGGGGAGAGGAGAAGTTGAGGGAGAACTCCGACAACACGACGGCATGGTGGTGATGGAGCTCGTGGTTCTCCGGCAGGGCTTCGCCAAGCACTACGGAGGAGGAGGAGGTGTTGGAGGAGGGAGAGGGCTGCGCCAAGGGAATGGTGTGGCTGCCCTCTCTCTCCCTCACTATATATAGGGGGAAGGGAGGAGGGGGAGGCGCCCTAGGGTTCCCTAGGGGAGGGGCGGCGGCCACAGGGGAAACCCTAAATGGGTTTGGGCGCCCCCACCCCTAGGAAACTTGCCCCCCAAGCCGGGAGGGGCGGCTGCCCTAGGGGTGGCGCCCCCACCTCTCCTGGTTACGTGAGATGGGGTGGGAGGGGCGCTCAGCCCCTTAGTGGGCTGATGTGCCCCCTCCCCTTGGCCCATAAGGCCCCCAACGCTTCTCGGGGCCTCGGAAACCCCTTTCGGACACGCTGGTCATCACCTAGTACCCCCGGAACAATTCCGGACTCCAATACCCTTCGTCCAATATACCGATCTTCACCTCCGGACCATTCCGGAGCTCCTCGTCACGTCCGGGATCTCATCCGGGACTCCGAACAACCTTCAGTAACCACATACTATTTCCCATAACAACTCTAGCGTCACCGAACCTTAAGTGTGTAGACCCTACGGGTTCGGGAACCATGCAGACATGACCGAGACGTTCTCCGGCCAATATCCAACAGCGGGATCTGGATACCCATGTTGACTCCCACATGTTCCACGATGATCTCATCGGATGAACCACGATGTAGGGGATTCAATCAATCCCGTATACAATTCCCTTTGTCTATCGGTATGTTACTTGCGCGAGATTCCATCGTCGGTATCCCAATACCTTGTTCAATCTCGTTACCGGCAAGTCACTTTACTCGTTCCGTAGTGCATGATCCCGTGACTAACTACTTAGTCACATTGAGATCATTGTGATGATGCATTACCGAGTGGGCCCAGAGATACCTCTCCGTCATACGGAGTGACAAATCCTAATCTCGATTCGTGCCAACCCAACAGACACTTTCAGAGATACCTGTAGTGCACCTTTATAGCCACCTAGTTACGTTGTGACGTTTGGTACACCCAAAGCATTCCTACGGTATCCGGGAGTTGCACAATCTCGTGGCCTAAGGAAATGATACTTGACATTTAGAAAAGCTCTTAGCAAACAAACTACACGATCTTGTGCTATGCTTAGGATTGGGTCTTGTCCATCACATCATTCTCCTAATGATGTGATCCCATTATCAATGACATCCAATGTCCATGGTTAGGAAACCATAACCATCTATTGATCAACGAGCTAGTCAACTAGAGGCTCACTAGGGACATGTTATCGTCTCACTACTAGGGAAAAGCCTATACACAGAATCTTAGCAGCAGCGCGGCTCAAAAAGGAGTGCTGCTGCTAACTAGCAGTAGCGCGGGTGTGTAAAACCCGCTACTGACAAGCGTTTAGCAGTAGCGTGCTTGGTGTTACCCGCGCTGCTACAGATATCGACCGACAGTGCCCCTCAAACTCCATTTAGTAGCAGCGCGGTGCCGCGAGCCGCGCTACTGCTATGGATGTAGTAGTAGCGCGCTTTTTCTGAGGTCGCTGCTGCTAATTTTCAAACTGGACACACTTTTTGTCCCAGTTAGCAGTAGCGCTTCTGCCGAAAGCGCGCTGCTGCTACTATCTTATCAGCAGCGCGTTTTACGTCCCGCGCTACTGCTAATCCGCACCAACCCACCACCTTTTCCCTACCCGTCCCCTCCCCTCCCCCTCCTCTCTTCCCTTTCCCCTACCTCCCACATCCTCCCACTCTCACTCTTCTTCTTCCTCAACACTTCTCCCCCATTACTCTCCCTCTTCTACCTACCTTTCTCTCTCTTCATTACTCCTACCTAACTACACCATCTCCATTAATGCATCTCCTTTCTTTTTTTCCTTTCCCCTCCACTAGTTGAAGTTGTCTCCTCCCAAATTAGGTAGCTAGGTAGATGTAGCATTTAGGTAAGTGACCTATTTGCCCCCTAACTAGATCTATCTTTGTCAAGAAGAGCTTTGGGCACTTTTGATATCCCTACATCATCATCTCATCACCGTGTGCTCGATCTCGAGATAGAGGTGATGAAAATTTCATGCTTTTGCAAAATGGAAATATGTTTATGTGTGTGTGATATGTTTGTGGAAATTGTGTGTGTGGCATGAGTTGACGCCAAATTGTGCTTTTGAGTTGCCTATGTTTTGCCGAAATGTCGATTTATTTCCGTTTTGGCGAATTCCGGGCAAACTCTAGATCCATATATGTCCTATTTTTAGGGAAGGTCATGCCGAATTTTTGTATGACTTTGATTCATGCACGCATTTTTATAATCAATTTGTTTTATTATTACCGTGCAGACGTTCATGATGGTCAGTGGAACGATGGTGGACAGGTGGTTGCGGTCGGCGGTGCAGGACATGAAAGAAAATAACCTAACAGAGGTTTTATGTCCGTGTCGAAAATGCAAAGGAATAGTTTGGCTCGACCCCTATGACGATGGTCGTGTCTAAGCGCACCTGCTCATGACTGGTTTCATGGATGGCTATACTCGGTGGATAACTGAAGATGAGGATGACGATGTTGAGGATGCCGACGGGGCAGGCAATGATGACACGGGGCAAGACAAAGAGATGATCGATAATGGCGGTGGGGAAGAGGCCGGACATGGCAGCGGAGAAGGGGTCGGACATGGCGGCGGAGAGAATGACATGGACTCCACGCAGTAGAGTTCGTCGGTACTAAGTTCAATCGTGTGGGGCCCTCATGTTCAGCTAGAGCAACTGGTGGTAGACTCGAACACTCCATTGTATGATGGTTGCAATCCTGAGGTGACCCGCTTGAGTTTCACGCTCCAACTCCTGAAGACAAAGGCTAAAAACAAATGGACCGACACTAGCCTCGATGAGCATCTCAAGTACCTAAAGGATGTTCTTCCCGCGGGTAATCTATGTCCTACTAGTGTTGATGAGGCCAAGAAGATCGTGTGCCCTCTTGATCTGCCACACGTTAGATACCATGCATGCATCAACGATTGCATAACTTATCAGAAGGAGCACGCGGAAAAAATAAGTTGTCCGGTGTGCAATGCTTCTCGATACAAGAAGGCTAGGAAGAAATGTCCCCAGAAAGTTGTATGGTACTTACCGATCACTCCCTGTCTCCAGAGGTATTTTGTAGATCCCAAGGAAGCAAAGCTAATGCGCTGGCACGCGGAGAGGAAGAAGCCCGATGATGGAGATGATCCGAAGCTGAGACACGTGAAGGATGGAAGCAAGTGGAGAGCGTTGAACAACTTCTATCGGTATTTTGAATGTGATGCAAGGAACATCGTGCTCGGCGCGTGTACCGATGGCATGAATCCGTTTGGCAACCAGAACACCAACCATAGCACATGGCCCGTGTTTGTATGGATGTACAACCTCCCCCCTGGTTGTGCATGAAATCGAAGTACATTCACATGAGCATGCTTATTCAAGGGCCGAAACAACCAGGAAATAATATTAATTTGTATCTGGGGCTACTTCAAGAGGAGTTAGACACGTTATGGAAAACACCGGCCAAGACATGGGATGCCAGCAAAGGCAAGTATTTCAACATGAGAGCCACGCTGATCACGACAGTGCAGGACTATCTCGGTTACGGATATGTGGCAGGCCAGGTGTGCCATGGATATTGCGGATGCACGCGGTGCATGGATGATACGACGTCTCAGCAACTAACGTCAAGGAAAGATGGCGGGCCTGGGAAAATCGTGTACATGGGGCATCGAAGATGGCTTGAACAGGACGACCCGTGGAGAAACCGTGGAGATCTATTCAATGGTCATGCTGAGCATCGAGGACCTCCACGTAAGCGGAGCGGTGCCGAAATCGATGAGCTGTTGAAAAACTAGAAGGAGTGCCCCGCGCCGGGAAAGACGATGAGGAAGGCGCCGGAGCCGCTGCTGAAGGTATGGAAGACGAGGTCTGTGTTCTGGGACTTGGAGTACTGGCACAAGCTCGATACACCTCATTGCCTTGATCAAATGCATATCTGTAAGAATGTCCTTGAGAGCTTGCTCGCAACACTGATGAACATGCCAGATAAAACCAAGGATGGGACGAAGGCAAGAAAAGACTTGCAAGATTTGAAAATTAGGGAAGATCTGCACATGTCACCATGTAAAATGTCAAACGAGACAGAGACGGAGACAGAGGCACGGGAGAAGAAGGGCAAGAAAATAAAGAAAGAGGATTATTGCCCCCCTTCTTGCTTCACCTTAAGTCAGGCTGAGATCAATGCCTTCTTTAAGTGCCTTACCGGAGTCAAAGTTAGTTCCGGTTACTGTGGCAAGATAAGCAGATATCTAGACACGGACAAGAAAAGGTTCAGCGGGATGAAGTCTCATGACTGTCATGTGATGATGATGCAGATACTACCTGTTGCCCTTAGAGGGATAATGGACAAGCACGTCCGTGACACACTTATTGGTCTCTGCAACTTTTTCGACGTCATCTCTCAAAAGTCGATCAGTGTGAAGCAGCTCCGAAGGCTACAGGAAGAGATCGTTGTGATACTGAATGAGCTTGAGATGTACTTCCCGCCCGCGTTCTTTGACGTGATGGTGCATCTGTGTGTCCATGTTGTGGATGACATAATAGACCTGGGGCCGTCATTCCTGCACAACATGATGTCGTTTGAGAGGATGAATGGGATCATCAAAGGATTCGTTCATAACATGTCCCGTCCGGATGGAAGCATCGTCCAGGGCTATTTGACACAAGAGTGCATCTCTTTCTGTGAGAATTTTCTATATGGGGCAGACCAGCAGCCTGGTGTTAGTGTTGGTTTGCCCGTTAACAAGCACGATGGGAGGCTCGAAGGAGATGGTCATTGCAACGGTCGCAGGGAACTGCACGTGGCATACTTAGATCGATGCAGCGACTTTGACAGAGCAAACTTGGTAGTGCTACAACACCTAGACGAGGTAGATCCTTTCGTGGCACTGCACAAAGAAATTATCGCAAAGAAGTATCGTGACCGGGGGGTATGCAGGACGAACGCCGAAGTTACTAGAGAGCACAACTCCACTGTCCTGCAATGCTTCAAAGAGCATATTATTGCTAATCCCCCGGAGGAGGGCTCTAAGGACGGATTGCTCATATACGCCTTAGACATGGCCCCTCGCCCAACCTCGTAACCTATCAGGCATATGATATCAACGGATACACGTTCTACACGGAGGCCAAAGATATGGACAGTGATGATCAGAACTCAGGGGTGACAATGGAATGCATGACCAGCAGCGACAACGGCGCAACTGAACGATTTTATGGAAGGGTCGAGGAGATCTGGGAGCTTGACTACTCTGGACTGCACAACACGACGATGTTCCGTGTTAGATGGGCAAAGAATGTCGAAAGAGAAAACTGGATTTTCACTACCATGAGTATACCCGACGCCAAGAGCGCTACCATGAACGCTATCGCAAAAAACAAGCCATGGGTACACGCTAAGCACGTGACACAATGCTTCTTCATAACCGACCCATGCAATCCCAGTCGTGTTGTCGTGAGGAGAGGCAAAAGGAACATCATTGGAATGGATGGAGTCGCCAACGAGGAAGACTATGATCAATACGGCAACCCAATGAGGGAAGATGACGATGATGATGAAGTATACGTCAAAAGAAGAATCAATACTACATTACCTAAGAAAAATCATACTCCATGGAAAAGACAAAGCCACAAAGAGGGGCTCAATTATTCTTCGACGAACAAGAAGGGAAAGAAGCTGACTCAAAAACGAAAACATCAGTGCCGAGGAACCGTATGTTATCGGTCAAATGATGTAATATATATATATATATATATATATATATATATATATATATATATATATATATATATATATATATGTTCCTATTTTGTATACACACTTAGCCATTATTATGCATGGGTCCAATGATGTAATATATATGTTCCTATTTTGCATACATATTTAACCATCAAATGATGCAATATATATCGTCCTCCCTTCGTTCACTGCTCTCGGGAAATAAAAGTGGAAGAAAATAAAGGAAAAGAGAAAGGAAAACTGGCAGTAGTAGTAGCGCATTTCGTATAAACCGCTACAGCTACTGAAGGTAGTAGTAGTGCATTTCGTATAAACTGCTACAACTACTGAAGGTAGTAGCAGCGCGTTTTGTCCAAACGCGCTGCTGCTACGTCCACTTAACCCAAAATTCTCACTATCCCTGCTTCATCCCTCCTTTCCCCCCAAATCCACACTCTCTCTTCCCCCGTCGCTCACCCCCGACCCCGGCGCCGGCGCTCACCCCCAACCCGGCCCTCGCCCCCGACCCCGACCCCGGCGCTCGCTCCCGACCCGGCCCTCGCCCCTGACCCGGCGCCGGCGCTCGCCCCCGACCCTGGC
>NC_057804.1:25388352-25406385 GCF_018294505.1 Triticum aestivum | reverse complement strand
ACCCGTCGGCCCTCACCTCCCTCCTCTGCTTCCTCCCCTCCCAACCTCGGCCATCATCGGGCCTGCCTCCTCGCCCCTGCACCCTCTGTAAACCCCCCCCTCTCTCTCTTCTAGGGTTCTTCGGTTAATTTACTTAGGTTTTAGTTAGGGCAGTATGTTAATTAGGTTATCTATTTAGTTATGAATTTAGCTAGGTTTCAAAATTAGCTGAATTTATATGCAATATTGAACTGGACATGTGATATGTGGATATGTCATGTTTTGGACATGTCATGTTTGGAAGATGATCTGAGTGGCCTATGTTACGCCGTAATGTTGATTCATTTCTGTTCTGGTGAATTTCAGGCGCTCGATATGTCCATTTTTTAGCAAAGGTCATGCCGAAATTTCCCGTGAATAAAGGCATGATTTGTGCTACATAGTTGGCATATCGAGTGCTAGCACATAGATTTCTTTTTATGTCATTTCTCATTTATTCATACTTTTATAAATAAATGAGGACACTTAATCATAGGAAACATGTCGAACAATGAAGAAACTGGGCCTTCTGACCAAGATGCAGACGAGCTGGATTATGAGGGTGAACAAGAGTACCTCGACTATTTGACTGCTAAGCAAGGTTTGCAGGTCGGCCTCGATGATGGTACTGACGCCGACATCGACACCGACGGCGCCGGCACCGATGGCGGCGCCGAGACCGGTGGGGAAGGTACCGGCGGGGAAGATACCGGCGGGGAAGGTACCGGCCCCGATGCCGCTACCGAAAAGAGGAAGCATAAGAAGCAGAGGATACGAAAACCTAACAAACTAGGGATTGGACGACTTGTGATCGCAAAGATGGCACCTGGCAAGTTTGAGCCGTTAGAGCCGGAAAAACCTCACAAGTGCTATGGGAACCAAGTAGGATGCATCCTACGGGAATGCGCGAGCATCAACGACGATGACTTAAGGAGTAAAGAACATTTGACGCAGTTGCTCCTAACGAAGTTGCACAAGAGATTCAAGTTCCCCGACCGGGATGATAACATAGAACAACCGTGGGATGATCCAAAGATGAAAAAGATTAACAATCACGCCATGGGCATGTTCAGCAATGATTTGGCCTCCTAGAAAGGGAGGGTGAAACGAGATATTGAGGCTGATGAACCCCTGTCCAAGATTCTAGAGGAAAATCCAACACTTAGGGAAGAGGAGTTCGAAAAGTTCAAGGACACTTGCGCTACCGAGGCAGCCAAGGCTAAGGCTGCGAAATTTAAGAGCCTTCAGCAAAGGAACACGGGGAAGCATCGCCTCGGAAGCCGTGGATACCTCGGTAAAAGGCCCATATGGGATAAGGAGGACGCGGAACGTGAAGCCGCGGGTCTCCCAGACCCCTTCGCGAAGTTCACCAACCCCTTGGAGTGTGACTTCATCAGGGCCCGCTACAAGTTGTACAAGGAGAAAAAGGTTTTTTACACGGACAAGATCACGAGGAAATTGATTAGACTACTGAAGAAGCAACACCAGCTTGCAGCCGAAAGCCCTACTTCTCCGATGAGGCCCAAGTGGGACACCCCTCTCAACCGGGCCTTGAACGAACTTAAGGGACTCCCTTTGGGCCAGCGGCCGCAATATGGTCGTGTGCACGGCGCTGGAGACGGCGCCACGTGGAAGGTGTTTTACAACGAGGGTCCGGAGGCCAAGAAGCAGAAAAATAAGTTTAGTCAATGCTTTCGTACATTTCAATCATTCCTTCTCTCTCATATGGGGAATAATTTGAGGTGTCTTTTCCCCGCAGCAACGGGCGCGCCGTCCTTATCGTTCTTTACCCGCAAGTCTCCCACGCCGTGTATTTTGACCCTTCCAGAGACTACGAGAAAAAAAGACTACACCCACATAATGAATATTCTAGATGATGCTCTCCAAGGCTTCAACTTTAGAGGTGGTCACGTGCACATCAGGAAACAAAGGAACAAGAAGGTGGGTTTTGCGCATAAAACTAACTTCTCCTGCATCCATGTCCCAAAACCAAGCAAGAAGGATGGATTCTACATCATCCATCTCATGATTCAGTTCAACACGGATCACCAAAAGCTTCGCATGAGAAGCAGAAATGATGATCATATCCACAAGTGGCTAGAATCTCATGGAGAAGTGGATTATAAACTTAGAGATGACTTCTTTCGCATCCAAAGCAACATTGCGATGATCATCATAAAAGAAGTCGCCGATGAGAAGGGGATGTTCCACCACGGCCCTATATTGTGAGCTGACGTCCGAACTCGCATAGGCATGCAACGTCTAGACCTCACGCCGTTCAAGAAGCTAGGGTTCATCCTCGATGATATGGAAGGATGGAACTTCTAATGATTTATGATGCCGATGATGATGATATGTGTCGGTTGAACTTGTATACTTTTTGTAGCGATCAAACTTTGTGATGTCCACGGTCCCTGCCGAAATTGCGTAACGCTACTTTGTTAGTTTGCATACGATGACCTGCGTACCTCTAGTTAATTAATTTGCATACTGTATGTTGCATCTAGTTGCTAACCCTTTCTTTTTCGGTGTTGCTCTAGTATATTTTGTTGCATATATATGATTGTACATCCTCTTCATGAACATGAATCTCTAACATGTACCTAGTTTCTTAATGGCGAGATGGAATTGCTATGCCGTGTACAAAGGGAAGGTTCCGGGGGTGTACAACGAGTGGCATGAGTGTCAGGCGCAAGTGAATGGGTTCACGGGCGCCAGCCATAAAGGCTTCAAAAGCAGACAAGAAGGAGAAGCTAGTTACTTGAGGTTCACGCTAGCGCGAGAGAGGACTCGTAACCGCCACCACATGTACTGCATAGTTCCGCTCTCACTCATAGTGATAGCTCTTCTTGCGTATACCTTTGTTTAGATGGATGATGTTGTTGTAGTTGCAAGTATTCGAGACTTGCATGTATTGCTATTTTTGAGATGATGACAAGATACCACTTTGTGTCGGATGATGATTATGATGAGACTATTTGTATGTATATGCTATTATTACATTTGTGGTCTCACAGGCATTTGTATGTGTATCATGATAAAATTTCTATGTGGTAAAGATTCTTCTATAAAGTCTGTTCAATTACAAAACAAATATGCCAGAAGAAAAACAAAAAACTACTTAAATTAGCAATAGCGAGTGTATAAAAGTTAGCAGCAGCGCCGCGATAGCAGTAGCGCGTCCAGGCAAAGCGCGCTAGAGCTACTAGCAGTAGCAAGCTTCCACTAACCGCGCTGCTGCTACACTTGTGTAGCAGTAGCGCCGGTGAGCACGCGCTACTGCTATGTGTTAGCTGTAGCGCCTTATTAGTAGTGCCACTCCCCGCGCTACTGATACACCTAAAACCCGCGCTGCTGCTAGCCTTTTCCCTAGTAGTGTCTATGTATTCACACATGTATTACGGTTTCCAGTTAATACAATTATAGCATGAACAATAGACAATTATCATGAACAAGGAAATATAATAATAACCATTTTATTATTGCCTCTAGGGCATATTTCCAACAGTCTCCCACTTGCACTAGAGTCAATAATCTAGTTCACATCACTATGTGATTGCAATGAATTCAACACCCATGGGGTTTGATCATATCTCACTTGTGAGAGAGGTTATTAATAAACGGGTCTGAACCTTTCAGATCTGTGTGTGCTTTACAAATCTCTATGTCATCTTCTAGGTGCAGCTACCACGTGCTACTTGGAGCTGTTCCAAATAACTACTCTACTATACGAATCCGGTTCACTACTCAGAGTCATCCGGATTAGTGTCAAAGTTTGCATCGGCGTAACCCTTTATGACGAACTCTTTTACCACCTCCATAATCGAGAAAATTCCTTAGTCCACTAGTTACTAAGGATAACCTTGACCGCTGTCCTGTGATCCATTCCTGGATCACACTTGTACCCCTTGACTGACTCATGGCAAGGCACACTTCAGGTGCGGTACATAGCATAGCATACTGTAGAGCCTACGTCTAAAGCATAGGGGACGACCTTCGTCCTTTCTCTCTCTTCTGCTGTGGTCAGGTCTTGAGTCTTACTCAATACTCACACCTTATAACACAGCCAAGAACTCCTTCTTTGCCGATCTATTTTGAACTCCTTCAAAATCTTGTCACGGGTATGTATTCATTTGAAAGTACTATTAAGCGTTTTTGATCTATCCTTATAGATCTTGATGCTCAATGTTCAAGTAGCTTAATCCAGGTTTTTATTGAAAAACACATTTCAAACAACCCTATATGCTTTCCAGAAATTCTACATCATTTCTAATCAACAATATGTCAACAACATATATTCATCAGAAATTCTATAGTGCTCCCACCCACTTCTTTGGAAATACAAGTTTCTCATAAACTTTGTATAAACCCAAAATCTTTGATCATCTCATCAAAGCGTATATTCCAACTCCGAGATGCTTACTCCAGTCCTTAGAAGGATTGCTGGAGCTTTGCATACTTGTTAGCATCTTATAGGATTGATAAAACCTTCTGGTTGTATCATATACAACCTTTCCTCAAGAAAATTGTCGAGGAAACAATGTTTTGACATCCTATCTGCAAGATTTCATAAATAATGCAGTAACTGCTAATATAATTTTAACAGACTCTTAGCACCGCTACGAGTGAGAAAGTCTCATCGCAGTCAACTCCTTGAACTTGTCGGAAACCATCTTAGCGACAAGTCAAGCTTTCTTAATGGTGACACTTACCATCATTGTCTGTCTTCCTTTTAAAATCCATCTGTACCCAACAGCCTTACGACCATCAAGTAGTTCTTCCAAAGTCTATACTTTGTTTTCAAACATGGATCCTTTCTCGGATTTTATGGCCTTGAGCCATTCGTCAGAATCCGGGCCCACCATTGCTTCTCCACAGCTCGTAGGTTCATTGTTATCTAGTAACATGACCTCCAAGACAGGATTACGTACCACTCTGGAGTAGTACGTATCCTTGTCGACCTACAAGTTTTTGGTAGTGACTTGATCCTAAGTCTAATGATCAATATCATCACCTTCCACTTCAATTGGTGTAGGCGCCACAGGAACAACTTCCTGTGCCCTGCTACACACTAGTTGAAGTGACGGTTCAATAACCTTATCAAGTCTCCACCATCCTCCCACTCAATTCTTTCGAGAGAAACTTTTCCTCAAGAAAGGACCAGATTCTAGAAACAACCCCTTTTGCTTCCGGATCTGAGACAGGAGGTATACCCAACTGTTTTTGGGTGTCCTATGAAGATGCATTTATCCGCTTTGGGTTCGAGCTTATCAACCTGAAACTTTTTCACATAAGCGTCGCAGCCCCAAACTTTTAAGAAATGACATCTTAGGTTTCTCCAAACCATAGTTCATATGGTGTCGTCTCAATGGAATTGCGTGGTGCCCTATTTAAAGTGAATGTGGTTGTCTCTAATGCCTAACCCATAAACGATAGTGGTAATTCGATAAGAGAAATCATGGTATGCACCATATCCAATAGGTTGCAGTTATGATGTTCGGACACACCATCACACTATGGTGTTTCAGGCGGTATTAGTTGTGAAACAATTTCCACAATGTCTTAATTGTGTGCCAAACTCGTAACTCAGATATTCATCTCTATGATCATATCATAGACATTTTATCCTCTTGTCACAACGATCTTCAACTTCACTCAGAAATTACTTGAACCTTTCAATAAGTCAGATTTGTGTTTCATCAAGTAAATATACTAAGACTCTACTCAAATCATCAGTGAAGTAAGAGCATAATGATATTCACTGCGTGCCTCAGCACTCATTGGATTGCACACATCAAATGTATTACTTCCAACAAGTTGCTCTCTTGTTCCATCTCACTGAAAACGAGGCATTTCGGTCATCTTGCCCATGTGGTATGATTTGCATGTCTCAAGTGATTCAAAATCAAGTGAGTCCAAACGATCCATCTGTATGGAGTTTCTTCATGCATATATACCAATGGACATGGTTCGCATGTCTCAATCTTTTCAAAAATGAGTGAGTCCAAAGATCCATCAACATGGAGCTTCTTCATGCGTTTTATACCAATATGACTCAAATGGAAGTGCCACAAGTATGTGGTACTATCATTACTATCTTATATCTTTTGGCATGAACATGTGTATCACTATAATCGAGATTCAGTAAACCATTCATTTTAGGTGCAAGACCATTGAAGGTATTATTCAAATAAACAGAGTAACCATTATTCTCCGTAAATGAATAACCGTATTGCGATAAACATAATCCAATCATGTCTGTGCTCAATGCAAACACCAAATAACAATTATTTAGGTTTAACACCAATCTCGATGGTAGAGGGAGCATGCGATGCTTGATCACATCAACCTTGGAAACACTTCCAACACATATCGTCATCTCACCTTTAGCTAGTATCCGTTTATTCCGTAGCCATTTATTTCGAGTTACTAACACTTAGCAACCGAACCGGTATCTATTACCCTGGTGCTACTAGGAGTACTAGTAAAGTACACATTAATATAATGTATATCCAATATACTTCTGTCAACCTTGCCAGCCTTCTCATCTACCGAGTATCTAGGGTAGTTCTGCTTCAGTGACCGTTCCTCTAATTTCAGGAGCACTTAGTCTCGGGTTTGGGTTCAACCTTGGGTTTCTTCACTAGAGCAGCAACTGATTTGCCGTTTCATGAAGTATCCCTTATTGCCCTTGCCCTTCTTGAAACTAATGGTTTTACTAAGCATCAACAATTGATGCTCCTACTTGATTTCTACTTTTGCGGTGTCGAACATCGCGAATAGCTCAAGGATCATCATATCTATCCCTGATATGTTATAGTTCATCACGAAGCTCTAGTAGCTTGGTGGATGTGATTTGGAGAAACATCACTATCTCATCTGGAAGATTACCTCCCACTCGATTCAAGTGATTGTTGTACCCAGACAATCTGAGTACAAGCTCAACGATTGAGCTTTTCTCCCTTAGTTTGTAGGCTAAGAAACTCGTCGGAGGTCTTATACCTCTTGACGCAGGCACGAGCCTGAAATCCCAATTTCAGCCCTTGGAACATCTTATATGTTCCCCGACGTTTCTAAAACATCTTCATCGCCTCAATTCTAAACCGTTTAACATTACTGAACTATCACGTAGTCATCAAAACATGGATGTCAGATGTTCGCAACATCCATAGACGACGTTTGAGGTTCAGCACACCGAGCGGTGCATTAAGGACATAAGCCTTCTACGCAGCAATGAGGACAATCCTCAGTTTACAGACCCAGTCCGCATAATTGCTACTATCAACTTTCAACTAAATTTTCTCTAGCAACATATCTAACAGTAGAACTAAAGCGCGAGATTACGACATAATTTGCAAAGACCTTTTGACTATGTTCATGATAATTAAGTTCATCTGATTATTTAATGAACTCCCACTTAGATAGACACCCCTCTAGTCATCTAAGTGATACATGATCCGAGTCAAGTAGGCCGTGTCCGATCATCACGTGAGACGGACTAGTCATCATCGGTGAACATCTTCATGTTGATCGTATCTACTATACGACTCATGTTCGACCTTTCAGTCTCTTGTGTTCCGAGGCCATGTCTGTACATGCTAGGCTCGTCAAGTCAACCTAAGTGTTTTGCGTGTGTAAATCTGGCTTACACCCGTTGTATGTGAACGTTAGAATCTATCACACCCGATCATCACGTGGTGTTTCGAAACAACGAACTTTCGCAACGGTGCATAGTTAGGGGGAACACTTTCTTGAAATTTTAAGAGGGATCATCTTATTTATGCTACCATCGTTCTAAGCTAATAAGATGTAAACATGACAAACATCACATGCAAATCATAAAGTGACATTATATGGCCAATATCATCTTGCGCCTTTGATCTCCATCTTGAGGCACGTCATGATCTCCTTCGTCACCGGCATGACACCATGATCTCCATCATCGTGTCTTCATGAAGTTGTCTCGCCAACTATTACTTCTACTACTATGGCTAACGATTTAGCAATAAAGTAAAGTAATTACATGGAGTTATTCAATGACACGCAGGTCATACAATAAATTAAGACAACTCCTATGGCTCCTGCCGGTTTTCATACTCATCGACATGCAAGTCGTGATTCCTATTACAAGAACATGATCAATCTCATACATCACATATATCATTCATCACATTCTTTTGGGCCATATCACATCACATAGCATACCCTGCAAAAACAAGTTAGACGTCCTCTAATTGTTGTTGCATGTTTTACATGGCTGCTACGGGTTTCTAGCAAGAACGTTTCTTACCTACGCAAAGCCACAATAGTGATATGCCAATTGCTATTTACCCTTCATAAGGACCTTTTTCATCGAATCTGATCCGACTAAAGTGGGAGAGACTGGCACCCGCTAGCCACCTTATGCAACAAGTGCATGTCAGTCGGTGGAACCTGTCTCACGTGAGCGTATGTGTAAGGTCGGTCCGGGCCGCTTCATCCCACAATGCCGCCGAATCAAGATAGGACTAGTAACGGTAAGCAAATTGTACAAACCATCGCCCACAACTACTTGTGTTCTACTCGTGCATAGAATCTACGCAATAGACCTAGCTCATGATGCCACTGTTGGGGAACGTAGCAGAAATTCAAATTTTTCTACGCATCATAGAGATCAATCTATGTAGAGACTAGCAACGAGAGAGAGAGAGGAAGTACATCTTCATACCCTTGAAGATCGCTAAGCGGAAGCGTTACAAGAACGCGGTCGGTGGATTCGTTCACGAAGCGATTCAGATCGCAGCCGAATCCGATCTAAGCACCGAACAACGGTGCCTCCGCGTTCAACACACGTACAGCCCGGAGACGTCTCCTCCTTCTTGATCCAGCAAGGGGAGAGGAGAAGTTGAGGGAGAACTCTGACAACATGACGGCATGGTGGTGATAGAGCTCGTGGTTCTCCGGCAGGGCTTCGCCAAGCACTACGAAAGAGGAGGAGGTGTTGGAGGAGGGAGAGGGCTGCGCCAGGGGAATGGTGTGGCTGCCCTCTCTCTCCCTCACTATATATAAGGGGAAGGGAGGAGGGGGAGGCGCCCTAGGGTTCCCTAGGGGAGGGGCGGTGGGCACAGGGGAAACCCTAGATGGGTTTGGGCGCCCCCACCCCTAGGAAACTTGCCCCCAAGCCGGGAGGGGCGGCTGCCCTAGGGGTGGTGCCCCCACCTCTCTTGGTTACATGAGATGGGGTGGGATGGGCGCTCAGCCCCTTAGTGGGCTGATGTGCCGCCTACCCTTGGCCCATAAGGCCTCCAATGCTTGCCGGGGCCTCCGAAACCCCTTTCGGACACGCTGGTCATCACCTGGTACCCCCGGAACAATTCCGGACTCCAATACCCTTCGTCCAATATACCGATCTTCACCTCTGGACCATTCCGGAGCTACTCGTCACATTCGGGATCTCATCCGGGACTCCGAACAACCTTCAGTAACCACATACTATTTCCCATAACAACTCTAGCGTCACCGAACCTTAAGTGTGTAGACCCTACGGGTTCGGGAACCATGCAGACATGACCGAGACGTTCTCCGGCCAATAACCAACAGCGGGATCGGGATACCCATGTTGACTCCCACATGTTCCACAATGATCTCATCGGATGAACCACGATGTCGGGGATTCAATCAATCCCGAATACAATTCCCTTTGTCTATCGGTATGTTACTTGCCCGAGATCCGATCGTCGGTATCCCAATACCTCGTTCAAACTCGTTACCGGCAAGTCACTTTACTCGTTCCGTAATGCATGATCCCGTGACTAACTACTTAGTCACATTGAGCTCATTATGATGATGCATTACCGAGTGGGCCCAGAGATACCTCTCCGTCATATGGAGTGACAAATCCCAATCTCGATTCGTGCCAACCCAACAGACACATTCAGAGATACCTGTAGTGCACCTTTATAGCCACCCAGTTATGTTGTGACGTTTGGTACACCCAAAGCATTCCTACGGTATCTGGGAGTTGCACAATCTAGTGGTCTAAGGAAATGATACTTGACATTTAGAAAAGCTCTTAGCAAACGAACTACACGATCTTGTGCCATGCTTAGGATTGTGTCTTGTCCACCACATCATTCTCCTAATGATGTGATCCCGTTATCAATGACATCCAATGTCCATTGTTAGGAAACCATAACCATCTATTGATCAACGAGCTAGTCAACTAGAGGCTCACTAGGGACATGTTGTTATTCACACATGTATTACGGTTTCCAGTTAATACAATAATAGCATGAACAATAGACAATTATCATGAACAAGGAAATATAATAATAACCATTTTATTGTTGCCTCTAGGGCATATTTCCAACACCTTCTTCTCCACAGCCGGCGAACCCATCAGCTCATAGATATTGCCATCTTCTTTGATTCTTCTGCTTCTTCCTCTTAGAGATGGATGGATGGATCAACTGTTGGACTCCATCCAGGAGCTTCATGTGTCTGTGACAGTTGGTGATGAGGGGCTCAAAAAGGTTGCTCCTTCACGCTCCATTGCTGCACTAGAAACATCGGCATTGGTCAGTAGGATGCTGCAAGTAATTCTAAGAAACTAATTGATGGAGCGAAAAAGGTACTCTTAGCAGCATATTTGATTTGGCATAAACATTGAGCTCAAGAGGCCTTTAGATAGTAGCATGTGTCACTTTTTTTGCGGAAAAACTTCCAATCTATTCATCTTCAATGATGGCAGTACAACGAATACCAAAAATAAAAATTACATCTAGATTTGTAGACCACCTAGCGACGACTACAAGCACCGAAGCAAGCCGAAGGCGCGCCGCCGTCATGGCCCCTCCATCGCTAGAGCCAGGCACAACTTGTTGTATTAGACAGTCGGGAAGTCGTCGTGCTAAGGCCCCATAGGACCAGCACCCCAGAACAGCAACCGCCGCCGATGAAAAATAACATAGATCGGAAGGATCCAAACCATAGACACACGAACGTAGACGAACAATGACGAGATCCGAGCAAATCCACCAAAGATAGATCTGTCGGAGACACACCTCCACACGCCCACCAACGATGCTAGATGCATCGCCGGAACGGGGGCTAGGCGGGGAGACCTTTATTCCATCTTCAGGGAGCCGCCGTCGTCTCGCCTTCCTGAGTAGGGCACAAACCCTAACAAGATTGAAAAATGACTAAAGATGGAGCCCTCCCGCCGGCCCTTGCCAGGATCCACTGCGCCTCCATGGCCCTAGGGCCACCGGAGACGAGGCGGACCTGCGCCAGCACCGGCGAGAGGCACGAACCCTAACTATCAGACGACCGGACTGGCCTAGTACACAATGAAGGGCTCCATGTGTTGGTTGGTGCCAATGACTTGTGGAACAGCGTGTTGGGCGTCAAGGGTAGGCCAATATCTCAATTTCATGGGACGACAAGGATGCCTAGGGTTTCCTTGTCCGTTGCATTTGTCTCACACATTGGCTCATCATCAACCCCACAAGTCATCAATCCGCTGACAATCAACTAGGGGATAGTGATCACAGTCTTCACATGTTAATGTACTCTTTTCATTCTATAATGTAGTGTGTTTATGTTTTTCCAGATTCAACTTTGATTACGAACTTAGGAGTTAGAAGATAAGGTGCCAGCACTTAGAGCGTCAACAACCAAGAATAAAAAAATTCGACCCAAACGTCCACACACGTGCCTGGACGTGTCCACGGGCAGTGACCGCACGTCACACAAATTTACTCCTTCACAATCAGAGCCATCAAAGTTAATACTCAAATCCACATTAGTCTCATGCAACATACGTATGTATCTAAAAACATGTCATCCAACTACAAAAAATTGTCATGATCAACTAATTACAAATGAAACAACAATTGAAGAAGTTCATCCACAACTGTCCTTGCTTTGCCCTACCAGAGCTGTCCGATCCATCGCCGTCCTGCTCCTCCTTAGGGGGCAGTGCGGCCATGGCATGGACCGCCCGGCTTTACTCCTTTGACATCTCCTTCGCCGCTCTCTTTTTCCACTTCTTTGCTATGCGATCATGAAGGGGTTCCTTTGACGTCACCTAGCGGACTGCCGAAGCCACATCCACGCCGTGAGCTGCCGTGGTCGTCTCCGCTGGGAGGGCTGCGACAGCCGCCTCTGCTTGAAGCCGTGCCCATGGCCTGGCGCTGCCGGCATGCCGCATATCTTTTTCAGATCGGCGGACGGTCATGGAAGCGCAAATGGCCTCTGTTTTGACACCCAATGGCACGGGAACAAGGTGCCGCCTAAGAGGTTTCGGCGGCATGGCAGGGCTGTGCCATGAGGCGGTGGTGACTGCTGCCGATGAGGCGTGACGAGAACCACTAGCCCAGGATCCAAGCGCCATTTGGCTACGGATTCTCGCCAGCTCGCTGAAGACCGCGGGATGGCGTACTCACTGAACACAGCCATCTGCTCCTCCTTGCTGCAAGGGATGAGCTCCCGGTCCTCGAATTCGGAAATGTTGGTGTCAGATCTAGTGCACCATGGAGAAGAACGCCGGAGCTGGCCAGATAGGAGCTTGGTAGCTAGTGTGGGTGATAAGGAGAGTGGAGCTGAATGCGGCTAGTGTCCCACATCGCGCTAGAGCTTGTGATCATGGTGGATGTGGTGCAAGGGAGGAGGAAGTGGAGCGCAAGTATTGTATTGTGGAGTTTAGCCGGGTGTGGCCACCTTTAAATAGCGGATTCTGGTGAGGCCAAGCATCGGGTGCATCAATGCGTGACGCTGGAGTTGGTGTCGTGGTTCTAAGTCTGACAGTAGAAAGGGGGGTAGGAATGGAGAGGAAAGATCTTAGCTATGGCAAAGATGTACACACGAGGTTTACGAGTTCAGGCCCTTCTCGGAGGAAGTAATAGCCCTACGTCTCGGTGCCCGGAGGCGATTGATTGGATTAAGTGTGTAGTGTTACAAAGGGTGCGAACCCTTGAGCCAGAGGAGGGGGTGGCTTATATAGAGTGCGCCAGGACCCCAGCCCGTCTCCATTACAAGGGAACTAATGTACTTAAAGTAAGGGGCGTTACTGGTAATGCCGGCATTAAGTGCTCTTAATGCTCATGAAGACTAAGGAGTAAATATCTGGCCGTTGCATGCTCTTCCGACTCCTGGTCTTTGATATGGTTGAGTGGCCTTCCTTGTGGTCGAGTGACGGTAGGTAGCGACCGTCGAGTGATGTGACCGTCGAGTGGATTGCACTCGACGTATAAGACTGGCGCTCTTCTGTTGACTCTTGGTCTTTCTGTCTTCCAGGGTAGTGACCTTGGGTAAGACGTATAGGTCGAGCCTATGACCCTACCCCGGGTCTGTATCCTCGTCAGTAGCCCCCGAATGGATTAAGGTGTGAGAGGAAAGTAAGACAAAGTTGGACCTGTCCCGAGCTGTGTATCTCCGCGAGTGTTTCCCGCTTGACTGAACGCCTGCATTGGTACTTCGGTGTCGACTCGATTGCCTTGATCCATTCATAGATCTGTCGATTGAATTGATGACCTCGTGCATCGAGTGTTGCGTTGGAGTGCAAGATCTCGGGCGCGATTGCCCATGGGGGATCCCGGATTCCGCAGGGTACGAAATTTCAAGGGAGCGCGCGGTCAGGAGGGCGCCGAAAAAAGGGGGCCCGGATAAGCAGTGACGCCTCGATCATGGTGCCGCCTTTTTCGCCACGTTCATTGTGCGCAACTATAGCAGGATTTGACGGGATTGCCCGGCCCCACGCGTCAGTCACTCGGAAGTGATCCTTTATAAGGCGACGGTGCCGGGGCGCTTGCACTGTGCGCGCCTGCCTCTTCTTCTTTCTTCTCTGCTCCTCCGCCACGTCAAGCGCCTCCGCCTCCGATACCGCCGCTTTCCTACCATGGTGAAGGACAAAACGGCGGTGCTAGAGCGCGCTAAGAAGGCGACGGGGGTGGCGAAGGGCAAGAAACCGAGCCGTGGGTCATCATCGTGCTCGGGGTTGCCGCCGGGTTGGATCCATGGCGATTGATTCCGGTCCTCGATCCGGCAGGAGGATTTGGCCGACCTGGAGTTGTCCGGGCTGATTGCAAAGGGGGCGGCAAGGCTGCCGAAGGGGACGACAGAGCCACAACCTCGACTGGCTGAGTGTGTCTTGCTTGCCACTCATGTCGACCGGGGCTTCTCTCTTCCTCCGCACCCTTTCTTCCGTGGGTTTTTGAACTTCTTTGGGGCACAGCTCCACCACTTTTCCCCCAACACCATCACGTATCTAGCCGCGTTTGTGTCGATGTGCGAGAACTTCTTAGTGTGTCGACTGCACTGGGGTCTCTTCAAACACATCTTCACCATTCGTTCCCAGTCGGTAGAAAAGGAAAGTCGAGTGACTCAAAGACCCACGTTATCCAGATGTGTGGTGGCCTAGGTATCCAAAAGAGGAATAGGAGTGCTTTCCCTGCTGTGACCCTTCCTAAATCCGTTAGGGGTTGGCAATCGTCCTGGTTCTACTGCCAGGACGTTGCGGCTCCAGGCCAGTCGACCGGTCTTCCTCCTTTTTCATTCGACCGTGTCCAGACCCCCGCTCCACTAAAGGTTACTGCTGCTGAGACCATGGAGACGAGGATGTTAGTAGACCGAGTGGTCCAGCTCATCAATGATGGTGTCACTGGCTTGGACTTGCTGGAGGTGTTCCTCAGTCGGCGTATCCAGCCTCTTCAGGCTCGTGATCACCCGATGTGGTTGTACTCCAGACCGGACGACACCGCTCGGGTCCATCCAGAAGAAGTGCCGCTCGACACCGTGGCCTTGTGGTTGAAGGGTATCACGGGAAATCAAGACAACCCTAGAGGATCCAGGCGAGTTGTCCCTTTCAGACGCGACAACCCACCCGACAAGGTACATTTTCCGTTCCGATTGTTTTCCGCTTGCGTTCCAACTGTGCTCGATGTTGGTTGACTCTTGTTTTGATCAATTTGTTTTGCAGGTATTCATTGAGATGCACTCAATGCCCAACGCCGAATAGGCCTTGGTGCCGGACCAGGAGGGGGAGGGCAGCACAGAGGAGAGTGAGAGTGCGAATCCTCGGATGAAGAGGAGGAGGAGGAGAGCGAGGATTCGAACGAGGAGGAAGAGGTCGACTCGCCACCGCGCTCTGAGCGTCGATCCAAGCAGCTACACGATCCATCCGGCGGTCATGTGAAGAGTGTGGTTCCGAGTGCCACCACCCAGAAGTGCACTCGGACGTCGACTCCGGAGCCGACGGAGAAGGTGGCTAAGCAGCCTAGAGTCGCCCCCTCCATGACCCGGAAGACATTGCTGTGAACCAAGATGGACGTCCCCGTTGCCTCAGGGTGGGTATCTTGTTTGCGTTTCCGTAAGTCGACTGAAGGTTTTGTCGATCCAACTGACTAATTCTTGTGTCCTTCCAGCCCTGCCTCTTCTGCCACTGACATGGACGTTGACAAGGCACCAGAAGACGAAGAAGCCACCTCACGAGCTGGTAAGTTCATCCAACCCAGTTCTGGTTAACTGAGTGGGTGGTCGATTGACTGAAAAATTTGATACTTCTCTTCTTATGTAGCTCCACAAGACATCGTTGTGCTTCCTGATGACGAGGAAGAAGAAGTGCCTGTACAGGAGAGGAAGAAAAAGAATGGAGGTTTGAGCAGAAGGAGACTTGAAGTCCAAATCCCTCAGTCGACACCAGCACCTGAGGTGATAGCTCGGACTAACGTCACATTTGCTAACCTGTTGACGACTGATTGTCCGTCGGGGTCGACTGCACAGACGCCTGCTGCACCGGTGCAACTCCACTCATCCAACCCGACAACTACCTCGACCCCTCTGGAGCCATACCTCTTTGCTACATATCAAACTCAGGACGACTCGTCGAGTGCCACTAGGGAAGCTCTTCGCCACGCGAATCTTGTCATGGAGCAGGTGAAAGTGATGCATGAAGCTAGTCAGATAGCCTACAATGCCAGCACTGCCCTTCAGACTAATGTCCAGGTCAGTAAACTTCCTACTGAACTTTGAACATTGCTTTATATCTGATCACCCACTGGGTGTTCCTTCGTTTAGAACTCAAGAAATCTTTGATTTTGCACTTTTCAAATCAGTGGGGGCACGTCGAGTGCACCCACTGGGTGTAGTCCCCGAGACCATGGTCGACTGCTGGCAGTCGACTGAGGTCTGATGATATATCTCTCTGTCTCTTTTTTTGAACTCTCGCTGAGTATTGACCTGATCCAGTGGGGGCATGCTAAGTGCACCCACTGGGTGTAGTCCCCGAGACTACTGTTGAATATTTGATTCGGCAGTAATCTTAGAGTAATTCTTCTCCTTAACTGTCGCTTATATGTGTCGACTGACATGTCTGTCTTTCTGTCTGCAGAGGTCTCGTGATCTTGGAGCTCGACTGACCGAATTAAAGAAGAAGCATATCAGTGTTGAACTTGACCTCGAACTTGCGAAGAAGAATCTGAAGAATGCTCAAGAAGAAACAGCCATCATGGGAGGTAATCACTCGGCCATTTTGTCTGCTTTGTAGCTTCACACTTGGCGTTGGCTTTTCTTTCAGTCTCTTCGAACCGAGTGAATTCACACAAGCAGATGTGCGTAGTGAAAATCGCCAACTTCAGTCTCGTCTAAAGAGTGTTGTTTCTTTAGAGAGGATGAGGGAAGCTCTGGAGCAAAAGGATCTGGATCTGGCAGCTGCTCAGAAGGAAGCGCGCAAGAAGATGAAGCTTGCGGATCAGAAGCTAGCTTCAGTCGGCAAGTTGGAGGACGAGAACGCGACATTGAAGACGGCCGTCTCGAATGCCATTCGTGAAGTTGAACAACTGAGGAAGGACAAGGAGAACCTGACCGCTGAAGTTGAGGGTCTCAGGACCAAGACTGGCAAGCTAGAGCTTCATTTGGAACAACTTGCGGCGAAGCTTGTCTTGAAGCTTGAAGGTATCACTGTTCAGTTAGATAACTGTCGTCGACTGAGATTTGCAATACTATCGACTCATTGTTCATTGTGATGAAACAGAACTCTGTCAGGACTATGGAGCTGAAACTGGACGGGTCGAGACAGGTCTCGACCCTATCAACTGTCCCATGAAAGATGAAGTTGCGATGAACTTGCTTCAACTGGAATCGCGCTTGGACGGAGCAGTCGACTATCTGGCTCGGCTGCAGGCGGCGATGGTCCGAGTGGACGCCGAACTCTGGCCTCAGGCGGAAATGTCTCCAGACCTTGAGTCCTTGATGACTCGGCTAAATCAGATCACAGACCGAGTGCAAGAGTGGAAGAAATCTTCTACCCGCTGTGGTGCTGACATCGCCTCCGGGTGCATTGCAAGGAGGCTAGGGAAGACAAGCTGACCACTCTGAAAGTGGAGAACACTAAGAAGCACTCCTTCCAGGACTTCATGGACACTTTCCTCGAGGCAGCCACTCGCATCACCGACAACATCGATCTTGACAGCTTCTGCGACCCGGCCAATCCTTCTCCCGCTGAGTGATTAAAAAACATTATGCCATCGCTTTTATTTGCCTCGGAATGCCGAGTGGATTTGTAACCATTAAAACTCCTTCGGGCCTGACGCCCGAGCACTTTATTTTGCGGTTAAGAAACTTTGGATTTATCACCTCATATATTGTGTCTGTCTTCAAATGAAATTTGTTTTCTCTCGAATTGTTGTCCGTTTGCCTGATGCAGCTTCTGGAAAAGGATGGCCAGCCGCCTGATCGGACGATTCTCGAGAAGCATTGATTGGCACATCAGCAAGGCACTCAGCAATGGTCTTGATGTTCTAGTTGACCGATCGGGTGATCCTCGAGCAACATTGATCGGCTCATCAGCAAGGCACTCAGCAATGGTCTTGACGTTCCAGCCGGCCGATTGAGTGATCCTTGAGTAGCATTGATCAGCTCATCAGCAAGGCACTCCGTAATGGTTTGGACATTCCAGTCGGCCGATTGAGTGATCCTTGAGTAGCATTGATCAACTCATCAGCAAGGCACTCCGCAATGGTCTAGACGTTCCAGTCGACC
>NC_057804.1:25386738-25387744 GCF_018294505.1 Triticum aestivum | reverse complement strand
TCATCACTTAGGCGAGCACTGGGCTGCAGCTAAGCCCCCGAGTGGGAGGACTGCTCTCCACTCGATGGCATTTTTTCAAACTTAAGCGAGTACGAGACTGCGGCTAAGCCTCCGAGTGAGAGGTCTGCTCATCACTCGGTAGGATTTTTATCACTTAGGCGAGCGCTGAGCTGCAGCTAAGCCCCCGAGTGGGAGGATTGCTCTCCACTCAGTAGGATTTTTTCAAACTTAGGCGAGTACGAGACTGCGGCTAAGCCTCTGAGTGGGAGGATTGCTCTCCGCTCGGTAGGATTTTTTCAAACTTAGGCGAGCACTGGGCTGCAGCTAAGCCCCTGAGTGAGAGGCAGACACATCACTTGGTAGGATGTTTTTTCAAACTTAGGCGAGCGCTGGGCTGCAGCTAAGCCCCCGAGTGAGAGGCAGACTCGTCACTCGGTAGGATTTTTTTCAAACATAGGCGAGCACTGGGCTGCGGCTAAGCCCCTGAGTGAGAGGTAGACTCATCACTCGGTTAGATTTTTATTACTTAGGCGAGCACTGGGCTGCAGCTAAGCCCCCGAGTGAGAGGCAGGCTCATCACTCGGTAGGATTTTCATCACTTAGGCAAGCACTGGGATGCAGCTAAGCCCGCGAGTGGGAGGATTACTCTCCACTCGGTGGGATTTTTTTCAAACTTATGCGAGTACGAGACTACGGCTAAGCCTACGAGTGAGAGGTCTGCTCATCACTCGGTAGGATTTTTATCACTTAGGCGAGCGCTAAGATGCAGCTAAGCCCCCGAGTGGGAGGATTGCTCTCCACTCAGTTGGATTTTTTCAAACTTAGGCGAGTACGAGACTGCGGCTAAGCCTCCGAGTGGGAGGATTGCTCTCCGCTCGGTAGGATTTTTTCAAACTTAGGCGAGCACTGGGCTGCAGCTAAGCCCCCGAGTGAGAGCCAGACTCATCACTCGATAGGATTTTTCTCAAATTTAAGCGAGCACTGGGCTGCAGCTAAGCCCCCGAGT
>NC_057804.1:25375849-25386415 GCF_018294505.1 Triticum aestivum | reverse complement strand
TTACTTAGGCGAGCACTGGGCTGCAGCTAAGCCCCCGAGTGAGAGGCAGACTCATCACTCGGTAGGATTTTTATCACTTAAGCGAGCACTGGGTTGCAGCTAAGCCCCTGAGTGAGAGGCAGACTCATCACTCGGTAGGATTTTTATCACTTTGACTTAGGCGAAATAGATTCGCGGCTAAGGTAATGCACACAAAAGAAATAAACAACAACCATTCGGAAGAAGTAAATTATGTCTTTTGATAGTCAAACTAAAAGGTATTTCTTATTACATCTGATCGGTCTAAATATTTAAGAATAGAAAGGGCGGAGCAGATCGGCATTCCAGGCGCGCGGCTCATCTTTATTGTGTTCGACATTGAAGAGACGATATGCTCCATTGTGGAGCACCTTGGTGATGACGAAAGGGCCTTCCCAAGCGGGGGTGAGCTTGTGTGGCTTTTGTTGATCCACTCAGAGGACCAAGTCCCCTTCCTGGAATGCATGACCCCTTACGTTCTTGGCATGGAATCGACGTAAGTCTTGCTGATAAATGGTCGACCGGATCAAGGCCATCTCTCTTTCCTCCTCCAAGAGGTCGAGTGCATCTTGTCGAGGTTGCTCTGCTTCTTCTTCTAAGAAGAGTTCGACTCGGGGAGCGTTGTGGAGCAAATCGCTCGGTAAAACGGCTTCGGCTCCGTAGACTAAAAAGAATGGAGTCCGTCCAGTCGACCGATTGGGGGTTGTCCTCAGCCCCAAAGCACCGATGGGAGCTTGTCGACCCAAGCCCCTGCCGCGTGCTTGAGGTCACGCATTAACCGAGGCTTCAGCCCTTTGAGAATCAATCCATTCGCTCGTTCAGCCTGCCCATTCGACTGGGGATGGGCGACCGAAGCGTAATCGACCCTCGTGCCTTGGGAAGCACAAAAGGCTTTGAACTCTTCAGAATCGAAGTTCGAGCCGTTATCCGTGATGATGCTGTGTGGGACACCATATCTGAATATAAGTTCTCTGATGAAACTCACGGTTGTGCTTGCTTCAAGGCTCTTGATGGGCTTGGCTTCGATCCATTTGGTGAACTTGTTGACTGCTACCAGCACATGAGTAGATCCACTCCTGCCTGTCCTCAGAGGTCCAACCATGTCCAGTCCCCAAATGGCAAAAGGCCAGATGAGTGGAATAGTCTTCAGAGCTGATGCAGGTGTGGGACATGTTGGAATAAAACTGACAACCTTCACACTTGTCCACTATTTCCTTTGCCGTCTCGTTAGCGAGCGGCCAGTAAAACCCGGCTCGGTATGCTTTGGCTATGATGGTCCGAGAGAACACATGGTGACCACAGGTCCCCGAGTGAATATCGTTAAGGATCATTCGGCCTTCTTCTGGCGTGATGCACTTCTGGCAGGCTCCAGTTACACTTTCTCTGAACAACTGTCCTTTTATCACAGTAAAGGCTTTAGATCGTCGGACGATCTCTCGAGCCTCTTCTTCACCCTCTGGGAGTTCCTTAGTAAGAATGTATGCAATGTATGGCACTGTCCAGTCGGGAGTGATGAGAAAAACCTCCATGATTAAGTCGACCATGGCTGGGACTTCGACTTCAGTCGGATCCGTGGCACTCTTGGGCTGCGGTGACTCTTCGGTGAAAGGATCTTCCTGGATCGAAGGTGAATGGATATGTTCCAGAAACACGTTTCGGGGAATAGCTTCTCTCTTTGAACCTATCTTGGCCAACTCATCCGCAGCTTGATTTTTCAGTCGGGGTATATGGTGGAGCTCCAAACCTTCAAACCTCTTCTCCAGCTTTCTCACTGCATTGCAATAACCAGTCATGGCTGGGCTCCTGACATCCCATTCCTTCATCACTTGGTTAACCACCAAATCAGAATCACCATAAACTATAAGGCGACGGACGCCGAGTGAAATGACCATACGCAACCCGTATAGAAGTGCTTCATATTCGGCTTCATTATTGGAGGAATCAAAATGAATCTGGAGAACATAACTAAGCCTGTCTCCGCGGGGGGATACCAAAACTACTCCAGCACCTGAACCATTCAGCATTTTGGAGCCATCAAAGAACATAGTCCAATGCTTCGAGTGAACTTGAGTCGGCATTTGCTGCTCAATCCACTTGGCAAGAAAATCTGCAATTGCTTGGGACTTGATGGCCTTCTTTGCCTCGAAGTTGATATCTAGTGGAAGGAGTTCAATCGCCCATTTTGCCACTCGACCAGTTGCATCTCTGTTATTCAGAATTTCGGATAGTGGCGCATCGCTGACGACTGTAATGGAGTGGTCAGAGATATAATGCGCAACCTTCTTCATGGTCATGTATATTCCATAGACAAGCTTCTGATAATGTGGGTATCGTTGCTTGGATGGAGTCAAAACTTCAGAGAGACAATAGACTGGGTGTTGAACCTTGTAAGCTTTTCCTTCTTCTTCTCGCTCGACCGTGAGTACTGTGCTGACAACTTGTCCAGTGCCTGCAATGTAAAGTAGTAAAGGCTCTTTCCTGATTGGTGCAGCGAGCACCGGCTGGGTGGAAAGCAGGGTTTTGAGCTCTGCAAACGCTGCAACAGCTTCATCAGTCCACTCGAACTTATCAGACTTCTTCATTAGTCGGTAAAGAGGCAAGGCCTTTTCACCGAGACAAGAAATGCATCGACTCAGGGCAGCCAGACAACCAGTCAGCTTCTGAACGTCATGCACTCGCACGGGGCGTTTCATTCGGAGGATGGTTGATACATCTCCGTCGTATCTATAATTTTTGATTGTTCCATGCCAATATTCTTCACCTTTCATATACTTTTGGCAACTTTTTATACTATTTTTGGGACTAACATATTGATCCAGTGCCCAGTGCCAGTTCCTGTCTGTTGCATGTTTTATGTTTCGCAGAAAACCAATATCAAATGGAATCCAAACGGGATAAAAACGGACGGAGAATTATTTTGGAATATTTGGGATTTTTCGGAGGAAGAATCAACGCGAAACGGTGTCCGGGGTGGCCACGAGACAGGGGGCGCGCCCTCCCCCCCTAGGCGCGGCCTGGGCTCTCGTGGGCCACCCGTAAGGCATTTGACGCCCTTCTTTTGCCGCAAGAAAGCTAATTTTACGAGAAAAATCTGGACGAAAGATTCACCCCAATCGGAGTTACGGATCTCCAGATATAAAGGAAACAGTGAAGGGGAAGAAACAGAGAACGCAGAAACAGAGAGATAGATCCAATCTCGGAGGGGCTCTCGCCCCTCCCACACCATGGGAGCCAAGGACTAGAGGGGAAACCCTTCTCCCATCTAGGGAGAAGGTCAACGAAGAAGAAGGAGGAGGGAGGATTGATGAAGTCATGTACCTAGGGTAGGGTCATGGACCTATCTAGGATACCCTACCCAAGGACATCCTTAGAAGAAGCTACCTTCCAGTCGACCAAGAGGGACTTCACTCGACGAACTCAAGGACACTCGACGATGAAGATAGCCACTCGACCATGAAGCTAACCACTCGACGGCCAGGAGACCTAAAGTCACTCAGCATGCAACAGTCTGTCATTAAGTAGCTTTAATAGTCTTCATGGCACTTTATGAGGGCGTTACCAGTAACCCCCTATCTTAATGTACTTTAAACCCTGCATAACTGAGAGCCGGAGGGGTCTGGCGAACTCTATATAAGCCACCCCCCTCCTCAGTGTAAAGGGTTCGCACCCCTGTAACTCATATACACATAAACCAGTCGACCGCCTCCGGGCTCCGAGACGTAGGGCTATTACTTCCTCCGAGAAGGGCCTGAACTCGTAAAACACTCGTGTGTACAACTACTCCATAGCTAGGATCTTGCCTCTCCATACCTACCCCCCATTCTACTGTCAGACTTAGAACCACGACAGTTGGCGCCCTCCGTGGGGAAGGTGTCTTAGCGACTTTTTGGAGAAGTTGCAATTTGTCCGATTGCCTTCATCATGGTTTCTGGCGGAGCTCTGGTCGAGGGCCGCGAGATCTGTCTCGGTGCGCTCGCTTTCATCACCGACGACTCCGCTTGGCTCCAGGAGGCACCACTCGACATCGACGCGCTCCCCGTCCGCGGTGCGACGCACTTTCGGGCGTGTGTCCGCGGCGTCCTGCTGCGGCAGCCGTCGACCCCATACCAGTCGACTCCTGTGCCGTCCTTCCTCCCTGTCTCCCGCCAGCGCAAGCGCTCCGGTCGGTCGAGGCTTCAGCGATGGGTGAGACACGCAGTGGCTCGCCAATCGGCCATCACCCAATATTCGCGGCAATTGAGCCCGACAAATCTCTCTACAGCCTGTTCGATCTGTCGACTGGCTCCGTAGAGACTGCATCCGAGTGCGATAGCAGTGATCCAGCGGTGGAGGTCCTGATGGTCAACGGGCCTCGTAGCCCTCCCGGTTTCCCCCGCATCGATGGGATGGACGATGGGGACGACCCCGCTCAGGCCCACGAAGAGTATCAGCCTGAGCCACTCACTTCTCAGCAGAGAGAAGATCTTCGCCGCTGGAACATGGATGCCCTGCATACTCCCATCGCAGGAGAAACTCCTGAGGCTCGTGCCTTGGAAGAGGCGCGTTTGGCCAACTTGGCTGAACGCACTCGACTGGAGAACCTCCAGCGAGCACTCGACGAGTGTGCGCATCAACGAGTACCCGACTCCAGCCGACGTCAGCTCTTTACGCAACCGACTCAGGTATATCGAACCCCGATTCAGAATTTGGCAGCTGCAGCCCGTATAGCGGAGTCAATTCAGCCCTCTCAGTCGAAAGCTGGAAGAGGCTTGATGCAAATCAGGGATTTGCTCCGGGCGGCAGGAGATCAGAATTCAGTTGTGTCACAGTCGCGCAACAGGATTCACAGTCGATCCGTCGCTGTGAATACTGTTCATTCGGCTCACAGCCCAAGGTCACCTCCGAGGCGCATGGGACGTGAAGGCCGGCATGACCACTATGATGACCGATTTGATCGTGACGATAGGCGTCGAGTGCCCACTCCTCCCCCGAGAAGTGGGTCTAACGCCCATTGATAGCAAGATGACAGGCGCCAGCTCAGTGTTGGGCGGAGAGCTCCAGTCGACCCCAAAGAACCAGGCTTTGACGCAAGATCCATCATCGTGCAAGGTTTGGTCGATCGGAACAGAGCTCATAGAGGTGGCCATGACAGAGATGTGCCCACAAGCAGCCGAGTCCATGTTTCAGGTCCAGAATGCTTTAGCAGAGCCATCAGAGCCGCAGTGATACCCCCCAACTTTAGGTTGGTGACTGGGGTAAGTAAATTCACCGGAGAGTCCAAGCCTGAAACTTGGCTTGAAGACTACCGAGTGGCGGTACAGATTGGTGGTGATAATGATGAGGTGGCCATGAAGCATTTGCCACTCATGCTAGAGGGTTCGGCCAGGGCGTGGTTGAATTAGTTAGCTCCTAGCAGCATTTACACCTGCGAAGATCTTTCCCGAGTGTTCGTCAGGATGTTCGAGGGAACTTGCAAGCGACCGGCCGGATTGACGGAGCTGCAAGTCTGCGTGCAAAAGTCGAGTGAAACATTGAGAGATTACATCCAGAGATGGATCACTTTGCATCATACTGTGGAGAATGTGTCGGACCATCAAGCGGTCTGTGCCTTCAAGGATGGTGTCAAGAACAGAGAGTTGAGCCTGAAGTTTGGTCGAACCGGAGATATGACCCTGAGTCGAATGATGGAGATTGCCACCAAATACGCTAACAGTGAAGAAGAGGACAGGCTCTGGAGTGGCAAGTTTAAGCCGAGTCAGTCGGAAAAAGGAAACTCCAGTCGGAAGCAGAAGCGGAAGGCCGAGCCAGCTGCTCCTGGAGAGGCTCTGGCCGTGACTCAGGGCAAATTCGAAGGGAAGCCCAAAGGATCTTGGAACCCCAAGAAGATAAAGGATAAAGAAGGTAATGACATGATGGATCTACCGTGTCATATCCACACGAAGAAAGACGAAGAGGGTAACTTCATCTACCCGAAACATACCACTCGCCAATGCCGACTCTTAATCCAGCAGTTTCAAGGAAAACAGCCCAAGGACAAAGAGAAGGAGTCGGACAAGGCCGAGGACAAGGAGGACAGTGATGGAGGGTACCCTCATGTCAATTCCACCCTGATGATTTTTGCTGATGTAGAGAGCAAAAGTCAACTGAAAGTGATCAACCGAGAGGTAAATATGGTCGCCCCGGCGACACCAAGCTATCTGAAATGGTCGCAAACTCCCATTACGTTCGACCAGTCCGATCACCCTACTCACATTGCCACCCCTGGGAGGCAAGCGCTGGTGGTCGACCTAGTCGTCGAAGGCACTCGACTAACGAAGGTATTGATGGATGGCGGCAGTGGATTGAATATACTGTATGCAGAGATGCTCAAGGGAATGGGCATTTCGATGTCCAGGCTCAGCTCCAGCAACATAAGTTTTCACGGAGTCATTCCTGGAAAGAAGGCTGAGTCACTCGGCCAAATAGCTCTGGATGTAGTGTTCGGCGACTCGAAGCATTTCCGCAAAGACAAGCTGACATTTGAAGTCGTGGATTTCCAAAGCGCTTACCACGCTATTTTGGGAAGACCAGCCTATGCCTGCTTCATGGCTCGACCATGTTATGTGTACCTCAAATTAAAGATGCCTGGCCCCAAAGGCGTGATCACTATCACTGGCAGCCGGAAGAAGGCAGAAGAGTGTTTCCAGAAAGGCTCGAAGATTGCGGATGACCAGATAACAGTGGTAGAGCTGGAAGGATACAAGAAAAATGCAGATCCGAGTGATTTGTTGCAGGCCAAGAAGCCCGCCATAGAGTCAGCGTTCCAGTCGTCTGGGGAGACGAAACCAGTTCATATCCACCCGACTGACCCCAACGCAGCTCCGACCCATATTTCCACAACACTCGACTCTAAATAGGAAGAAGCGCTCATCCAGTTCCTCCGTGAGAACTGGGACATCTTTGCATGGAAGCCAGCCGACATGCCGGGTGTTCCCAGGGGGTTGGCTGAGCATCGCCTTAGAGTCGACTCAAAAGCAAAACCTGTTAAAGAACATCTTCGACGGTCCGCCGTTCAGAAGAAAAAAGCCATTGGCAAGGAGGTGGCTCGACTCCTTGCAGCAGAGTTTATCCGAGAGATATACCACTCCGAGTGGCTCGCCAATGTCGTCATGGTTCCCAAGAAGGACAACTCACTTCGCACGTGCATTGATTTCAAACATATCAATTGGGCCTGCCCAAAAGATCATTTTCCTCTCCCTCGCATCGACCAAATTGTCGACTCGACTGCGGGGTGCGAGAGATTGTCTTTTTTAGACGCTTATTCAGGGTATCATCAGATCCGTCTGTATGGACCTGACGAAATCAAAACAGCTTTCATCACTCCATTCAGGTGCTTCTGCTATATCACCATGCCATTCGGTCTCAAGAATGCCGGAGCCACGTTCATGAGAATGATTCAAAAGTGTTTACTCACTCAAATCAGTCGGAATGTGGAAGCGTACATGGATGATATCGTGGTCAAGTCACGAAAGGGTTCCGACCTGTTGACTGACCTAGCTGAAACATTTGCCAATCTCAGGAGGTATGATATCAAGCTTAATCCATCAAAGTGCATATTTGGAGTACCTGGCGGAAAGTTACTCGGTTTTCTCGTTTCAGAACGAGGAATCGATGCTAACCTAGAAAAAGTTGGCACCATACTCCGAATGAAACGCCCTGTGCGTGTGCATGATGTCCAGAAGCTTACTGGATGCTTGGCCGTGTTAAGTCGATTCATCTCTCGCCTCGGTGAAAAGGCGTTGCCTCTTTACCGACTGATGAAGAAGGCAGACAAGATCGAGTGGACTCCAGAAGCTGATGCAGCGTTTGCCGAGCTAAAAGCTCTGCTCTCCACCCAGCCAGTGCTTGCTGCTCCAATCAGCAAAGAGCCTCTGTTGCTTTATATTGCAGCCACAGGACAGGTCGTCAGTATAGTACTTACGGTCGAGAAGGAAGAGGAAGGTAAAACCTTCAAAGTTCAGCGCCCAGTGTATTATCTCTCTGAAGTTTTGACTCCATCGAAGCAAAGATATCCTCATTATCAGAAGCTCGTATATGGGATCTACATGACCATGAAGAAGGTTCCTCATTATTTCTCTAACCATGACATTACAGTCGTCAGTGACGCACCATTGTCAGAGATTCTGCACAACAGAGATGCAACTGGTCGAGTGGCTAAATGGGCGATTGAACTCCTTCCCCTTGATATCAAATTTGAGGCAAAGAAAGCCATTAAGTCCCAGGCTATAGCAGATTTCCTTGCCGAGTGGATTGAACAACAGCAGCCGACTCAAGTTCACTCGGAGCATTGGACCATGTTCTTTGATGGCTCTAAGATGTTAAATGGTTCTGGTGCTGGGGTAGTTTTGGTTTCCCCCCGAGGAGATAAGCTCAGATATGTGCTCCAGATCCACTTTGATTCCTCCAACAATGAAGCAGAATATGAAGCGCTCTTGTATGGGTTGCGCATGGCCATTTCACTTGGCGTCCGTCGCCTTATGGTCTATGGCGACTCAGATTTGGTGGTCAATCAGGTGATGAAGGAGTGGGACGTTAGAAGCCCAGCCATGACTGGATACTGCAATGCAGTGAGGAAGCTCGAAAAGAAATTCGAAGGGTTAGAGCTCCACCATATACCCCGACTGAAAAATCAAGCAGCTGATGATTTGGTGAAGATAGGATCCAAGAGAGAAGCCATCCCCAGTGATGTGTTCTTGGAGCATATCCATACTCCATCAGTTGTAGAAGATCCTTTTACCGACGAAGCTCCGCAACCTAAGAGTGTTACAGATCCGACTAAGGTTGAAGTCCCAGCAGTGGTCGACCTGATCATGGAAGCTTTAGTAATCACTCCTGATTGGACTGTACCGTATATCGCGTATATCTTAAGGAAAGAGCTCCCGAAAGACGAAGAAGAGGCTTGACAGATCGTCCGCCGATCTAAGGCCTTTACCGTGATAAGGGGACAGCTGTACAGAGAAAGCGCGACTGGAGTTGGTCAGAAATGCATAACACCGGAGGAAGGTCGAATAATCCTTGATGACATCCACTCGGGGACCTGTGGCCATCATGCATCCTCTAGGACCATCGTGGCCAAAGCATACCGAGCCGGATTTTATTTGCCAAGAGCGAATGAAATGGCAAAGGAGATAATCGACAAGTGCGAGTGATGTCAATTTTACTCCAATATGTCACACAAGCCCGCGTCAGCTTTGAAGACCATACCACTCATCTGGCCCTTTGCACTATGGGGGTTGGATATGGTCGGCCCTTTGAGGACAGGCAGAAGCGGTTTCACCCATGTGCTGGTAGCAGTCAACAAGTTCACCAAGTGGATTGAGGCCAAACCCATCAAGAACCTCGATGCTGGTACTGCTGTCAGCTTCATCAGAGAAGTGATGTTCAGATATGGAGTCCCGCACAGCATCATCACTGACAACGGGTCAAACTTCGATTCCGAAGAATTCAGAGCTTTCTGCACGTCTCAAGGCACACGAGTCGACTATGCTTCAGTCGCCCATCCACAGTCGAATGGACAGGCAGAACGAGCCAACGGCTTGATTCTCAAAGGGTTGAAACCCCGTTTGATGCGTGATCTCAAGCATGCGGCTGGTGCATGGGTCGACGAACTTCCCTCGGTGCTTTGGGGGTTAAGGACCACGCCCAACCGGTCGACTGGAAGAACTCCGTTCTTCTTGGTCTACGGAGCTGAAGCAGTCTTGCCGAGTGACCTTCTCCACAATGCTCCCCGGGTCGAGCTCTACGCTGAAGCTGAAGCAGAACAAGCACGGCAGGATGCAGTCGACCTTTTAGAGGAAGAAAGGGAGATGGCTCTAATCCGATCGACCATTTATCAACAAGACTTGCGTCGCTTCCACGCCAAAAACGTGAAGAGTCGAGCCTTCCAGGAAGGAGATTTGGTTCTCCGAGTGGATCAGCAGAAACCACACAAGCTTGCTCCTTCTTGGGAAGGTCCCTTCATCGTCACCAAGGTTCTCCACAATGGAGCATACCGTCTTTACAATGTCGAGCATCAGATCGACGAACCCCGAGCTTGGAACACGGAGCTTCTCCGCCCCTTTTACACTTAAGTATTCACTCGAATGAGTTGTAATAAAAGTACTTCTGTAGTTTATTTATCAAAGACAAGAGCTTTATAATTTTCCCAGTAATTGTTATTACTTTTGTACACATAAAACAATCCCCCAGTGAGTGGCTTGGCTGCGAATCCGATTCGCCTAAGTCTATAAAAAAATCCTAACCGAGTGGTGAGCCAGCCTCCCACACGAAGGCTTAGCTGCAAAATCCGTTTCGCCTAAGATAAACAAAATCCTACCGAGTGGTAAGCCAGCCTTCCACTCGGAGGCTTAGCTGTAGTCCAAGTTCTCGCCTAAGTTAAACAAAATCCTACCGAGTGGTAAGCCAGCCTTCCACTCGGAGGCTTAGCTGCGGTCCAAGTACTCACCTAAGTTAAACAAAATCCTACCGAGTGGTAAGCCAGCCTTCCACTCAGAGGCTTAGCTGCAGTCCAAGTACTCGCCTAAGTTAAAC